>NW_004955490.1:1165022-1230317 GCF_000276665.1 Chinchilla lanigera
ATGTGGTCTACTCTAGAGAAAGGTCCATGTGCAGCTGAGAAAAATGTGTATTCTGATGTTGTGGGGTGGAACACTCTGTAGACATCTACTAAGTCCATTTGTTCACAGCTTTGGTTCAGATCTGTTATTTCCTTGCTGATTTTTTGTCCACTTGACCTATCTCTTTGTGTCAATGGGGTGTTGAGGTCCCCTGTTACAATAGTGTTATTAATTATATGGGTTTTCATGCCTCTTAAGATTTGTCTGATATAATTTGGAGCTCTGATATTTGGTGCATAGATGTTTATGATTGTTATCTCATCCTTTTGCAGTTTTCTCCTGACTAGTATGTGGTGACCTTCTTTATCTCTTTTGATTGTTGTCGGTTTGAAGTTTACACTGTCTGCAAACAGAATAGCTACACCTGGTTTTTGCTGGGTTCCTTTTGCATGGAGGATGGTTTTCCATCCTCTGGCTCTTAGTCTTTGGATTTCCTTTTGAGTGAAATGTGTTTCCTGTATACAACATATGGTTGAATTTTGTTTTTTAATCCACTCTGCCAGTATGTTTCTTTTGACTGGAGAATTGAGGCTATTTCTATTTATAGTTAGAACCGATATTGTTGATTTATCATTGTCATGTTATTTGCTTGCATTGGTGTCCTACTTTTTGTACCTGTTTACTTGCTTGCTCTTCTTGACGTTTCATTTCTACTGTTTTTCTTGACATTGCAGTCAGATTATTCTCGGTCTAGAATACCTTTTCTAGTCTTTGTTATGCTGGTGTGGCACTTATGAAGTTCTTCAATTGTTCTTTGTCATGGAAATATTTTATTTCTCTGTTCAATTTGAGGGGTTGTTTAGCAGGGTACATCAATCTTCATTGGAAACTGTTTTGTCTCAGGACCTATAATACTTCTCTCCAAGCTCTTCTCGGTTGGATGTTTTGTGCTGAGAAGTCTGCTGTGATTCTGATGGGCTTTCCTTCATAGGTAATCTGTTTCTTTTCTCTAGCCCCTTTTAGTATTCTATTTTTTTGCTGGAGATCTGGGAACTTGACTATTATATGTCTGGGTGTAGTTTTATTTTGGTTGTGGTAGTGTGGAGTTCTCTATGGGTCATTTACCTGGATATCAGTTTCTGTTTCCATACTTGGGATATTTTCTGCTGTTATTTCTGCAAATATTCTTTTTATGTCAATTGTGTTGCCTCCTGCTATTTCATTTATTCCTATAAGTAGTAGATTATTCGTCTTTGCCTCGTCTTGCTGGTATTGAATTGACTTTTCCTGGATCCTTGTTGATTTTATGAGATCTTTTCTTTCACAGTCGCTAGCCTCCATGCTGTCTTCAAAGTCTTAGATTCTATCTTCAGCTTCTTTCAGTCAGTTTTGGCAGCTTTCATTGGAAGCTTTGTTTTCCTGGAAATCTCTTTGAATCTGGTTCATGTGTTCTAAGTCCTTTCTATATTTTTCATTGAATGCTTCTGTGCCCTGCCTTTGTTCTTCTATTTTCTTATGTGTCACTTCTTCAGACTTTTTGAGCAGTTCCTTCATTACTATTGTCATTTCATTTTTTGCCTGAGAGATTATTTCTGATCTCATCTCTTCTATGGCCTTATGGAGTTGTTTCTTTACTTCCATTGCAGTCATTTCAGCTATTTCAGGCACGTGTTTACCAAGTTCTGTGTCAATGTCTCCTGGACTTGTTCTGAGTGGGGTGGAGTTCTGGGATTGTGTATTAGTCCTTCATTTTGTCATGTTTGCTACTAGATGCAGAAAGCACAGTTTCCCTCTTCAGTGGCTTCACAGCAAAGGCCACCAGTGTCCCTAGTTTTCCTGTTGGTTGAGATTGCCCCTCAGTGTCCCCTGAGAAGCACTACTTAGTCTCGGGTTTTCTGCAGTTTTTGATTTGTATCTAGTTATTCCTGTTCTCAGACACAGGCCTTGGTGTCAGCTGATGGCCGACCGTCTGATCCAGCATCCCCTTGCAGTTCAGGGCACGTGCACAGCCCAGACTTGGGTTTCACTGGTGTGACAATCCTGGTCCAATCGACCTATGTCCCCAGGCAGCTCAGGTTACAGGCAAAACCCAGACACAAACTGCAGGATCAACAGTGTGTGAACCACCTGATTCTCTGTCTCCAGTCAGTTCAGGACACATACAGGAACCAGATGTAGGCTGGACGGGCAGCAATCACAGATTGCCCGTGCCTGCAACTCCCTAAGGGGCCCGGGCACAAGTAAAGCATGTACTTTGGCCGCTGGACCAGCAGCTCTTGGAGCACTTGCTCACTCGGAACAGGGCACGTGCAGGGAGGGGCAGTAAGTGCATCCCAGTGAGAGCAGTCCCCAGGGCTTCTGAGTGAGGACCTCCTGTCTGGCTCTGTCAGCGAGTTTCAGCTGTGAACTTTGGCGATCAGAGTAAAGCAAGGACTCTAACCACGGGACCATCAGCTCTTGGAGCACTCGCTCACTCTGAGCAGGGCATGCACAAGGAGAGGCCACATGCAGCCCCCAGTTAGAGCGGTCCCTGGGGCTTCTGAGTGAGGACCTCCTATCTGCCATTCGTGTATGGAGGGCTGAGACTCAGTCTCAACAGTGCTACTTTTACTGATGGTTCAATTTGCTATCAATATCTTAATGGTAATCTCTTATATTGTATAATTCAGGTTTATTAACTGCATTGTTTAAGTTAAATCTTCCCACATTTGCAATTGCATTTCAACTTTTCATTGAAAGTGACTTTTCATTGTTTTGTTTTTTCCTCCAAATATTTACAATTTTATTATACCTATTTCTGTTTTTTCTTTTTTCTTTCTTCTTTTTTTTTTTTTGTTTTTCTGGTACCGTGGATTGAACTCATGACCTCATGCTTGTTAGGCAGGAGCTGTGCCACTAAGCTAAATCCCCAGCCTCAAATGTGATTTTTGTTTTTTTTTTTCCAGTACCAGGAATAGAACTCACGACCTCGTGCTTGCCAGGCAAGCACTGTGCCACTGAGCTAAATCCCCAGTCCTATTATACCTATTTGTATGAACAGAACCTTTTCTAGTAAACTCCTTTGAGACAATAAATATTGCCTTGATTTATTTATTTACTTATTTATTTATTTATTTATTTATTTATTTTGGTTTTTCTCCGGTACCGGGAACTGAACTCTGGACCTTGCACTTGCCAGGCAGGCGCTTTTGCTGCTGAACTAAATCCCCAGCCCCTGCCTTGATTTATGTATTGTTCTATAAGTCTGTGGATACCTTGCTTGCAATTGGATGAAGAATGGTAAATTATAATCACATGGGGCCAGGGATATGGCTCAGTGGTACAAGCATCTGCTTGGCAAGCATAAGGTCCTGAGTTCGATTCTTGATACAAAAAAATGACATGACCAAATATATAAACCAAGAAAGATTATTCTTTCCAGATGCATGGACTAAAAATGAACATTCCATATATTTTCATTTTCTCAGTTACTCCATCTTTTTACTATTTGTTTCAATTCTTCACTCTTCCAAATACATATGTTGAAATTGATTATTAAATCCATGATTATCATACTCTCAAATATTCTAGGTAATGGATGTTGTTCATAATGCAGAGTGAATCTATGGTTTTGAAAATATCTAATTGATCCAGTTAATGGTTTCTATATTATTTTCATTTTGCTAATGGTATTGCTGGCAAAATTCTATCTATGAAGTATTTCATACTTGTTACCAGGGATATTGTTTTATATGAAAATGTGAAGTGATTAGAAAGAAAATTAGCTCATTATTTGCTTTCATTAAAAATTTCATTACATACAAATCATTTTTAGTACTAAATAATTTTGATGCTGTAAATCTAATAATTTTAGAGAAAGGATATGTATAGCTATGACAATAATATCTCTTTTAATAATATTCAAAATAAGTTAATTGTAAATTGACCTGAATTTCCATTCTTTAATTTTATTTGAGAAGACATTTATTTAAATAAAGACATAAGTTTTGCTCATATTTTGGGTCAGCTAATATTCAGTGGAACATTTTCTAAACCTATAACCATTGAACACATACCATCAATTTTTAATTCAATTTATATCTACGAAGTCAAAGGAGAGATTTAGATCATATACTGAATGGTTGTTAAATGTTTGATGTAGGTAATGACATAGTAGTCATAGGCTCCCTTCCCCCTGTTTTTTGTGTGGTGCTGGGGATTGAAACCGGGGCCTTACTCATGCTAGATAAGTTTTTTTACCACTAAGCCACATCTTCAACTCTTTTCCTTATGTTCTTTGTGGAGATTGGAAAAGCCTTAAGATGAAACCTGATATGGGTATTGGTTCCCAGTAGGCAAATAGAGAAAAAGAGGGCATTCCAATAGTGTATACTAGAATAGACAAGATCTGACTGACCAATATTCAAGGATATATTTAGGATATGGGTTAGGCTGGTGCAAAACATTCTTACAGTGAGGAACAACTGTTAGAGTATACAAGTTGGGTTGTGCTCTAGAAAAATGGGTGTTGCAGCAATGTACATGATGAACTAAAGGTAAAGTGTTAAAATAGTTCAAGCAGCCAATTAGAGTACACTGTATTTGATTTAGCAACATATGGCAATATCCAGGAACTGGGTTGTAAGAAGAAATGACAGTTTAAAGAATGGTATTTATGATGACTTTAAAAATGGTCCTGTAAACCAAGGGAAAAAAACCAAATGTGCAATATTTGACATTCAAATGATTGTGTACTATGCCTCTGAGAGGCTCCATGGTCTCTATCCTTGAGGTCTCTGTGCTCAGTCTCTTGCTGCCTCAGTATCCTCATCTTTGAAGTGTAGTTTATGGTACGGCCTATATTATAAAATCCTCATGAAGATTAATTGGTTTACTACACACTATGTTCCTTGGAAGAGAATCTTAATAGAAAAGGGGTAACTGGCAAAGTTAATGAATCACTGACAATTAGAAAATTCCACAAAACCCTCAAGCACATATTCAATAGATGAGAGTGGGAACGAATATCTTTTAGAAAGCTTTACAGCTATAAAGTCCCCACAAAACATGTTTCATTCAATAGTCTAGTGAATAGAAATTAATTCAGAGAACCTCCTTTCTTAGCAGGCCAATAAAATTAAGTTATTTTACTTGATCCATAAATCACACTTTGTGTTACATCACTAAATGTCTCTACACTACACTGAGGAGTAGCTGCAAATATACCTGTGGCTAAGTTTTATGAGTGAAGGAAACCTAGACAAAAACAATTCCAAGGCAATGTGCCATGCTCTGAATCAGGTTTGACATATATGACTGTAGGAAAGCAATTTTCTTCAGTTTATGTGAGGCCTGTTGATATTATTGCCATTTATTTGCCTGTAGAGTAAATTTACATTGCCAAAAGATAAGTTTGACACTTTCATTTGTTCTGACACAGCCAGTGAATATACAATATTCTTGTTCTGCATCACCTATTCTCCTTGATGCAAAGTCGCTTAGTGAAGGAGATTTTTTCTCTCAATCAATTTTCTCTCTGAAAACAAACATCCACTGAGCCAGTGGGAGTTTTCCTACCTTCATAACAGATTTATTCTTGCTGTGTTTTCACAGTGTGGCATGCTTTGCAAGGAAGTTGGTATAAATTAAGAAAAAATCCAAGGGTTGGCCAAATAGCTATGTCTTTCAATCTGGCTAGGACAATGACAGGTACTGAAGATCTTTTTTCCTAACATATCAATAATTCATTTTGCAGATGGAGGCAAAAAGTTCACAGGAGAACTCTGACAATTGGCATGGGTTGTTACAACTCAAACTTTTGTTTTGTCCTCTCCTGCTTCCTACATTAATACAAGATTCACAAAATACTGAATCCACAATTGGTTTTCAGAACCAGGACATTCCAAAATCAGTGAGCTGTGTCTGAATACAAAATATTGAGCAGGGTATAACAGAAACCAACAGTACATCCTGAATTACAGAATCCTCAAGAGTCCAGCTATTCTCATGTACTCCTTTGTCTAGTATATATCTTACTCTCTTATGACATCAAAAAAACTTTCTCATCCTTTCATGATGGATAAATGTTAATCAATAGTGTCTTAGAAAACGTGTATATCAAAAAAGAGAAAACTTTCATCTCCATCCAGAAACATAGATATATTACTTACCGAGTTCTGAGTAACAACTAGTGACAGTCATTAAATTTCTTCCAAGAGACTGCTACTCAAGAGGATGCTCTTTTCCAGACTGAGACAATGTTAGAGTTTCCATTTCAGACTGTATCCTTCCTCACATTTTCTTAATCTGTGAAAACAATTATTCAGACTAGATCATTAAATAAAACCCAATGTGTTCTCCCAGATATAGTGGTTCTCTGGTCTTGTTAATTACTTGTATCAGATTATTCTATTTATAATTTTAAATTATATGTGTTTATAAGAAAAAGCTGTATAAATAATAGAAGGACTTCAGAAATACTCCTTAATATATTACTACTTTGCCAAAATTACTTAAAAGAAACATGTTTTAAGATACTCCAACAACTTCCTTTGTGACATCCATCCTTTGTTAGAGATGGAAGGTCTGGCTATAGAATATCACTATGTAATCATCTAACTATGAATATGGAAGTTCCCATCACTAAAAAGTGTGACAACCAATCCATTAAATTATAAAGTTCAGTATATACTTCAGTTCTCTATTGAATAGAAGTGACATGTATAGGATCACACTTACATTGGTCCTTAAATCACAAATAACTTGCAAGAACATGATGCTTAAATTCCACTAACACTTAGTCCTCTTGCTAAGCACTTCTTCACTCTATTTTATATATATACACACACAATCATGTGGAGATCACCATGATCATTTGGCTACCTGAAAAAACTCAACTTTGATTTATAGAAGATCTTGCACAGTATAGTATCAAAGGACAAAGTTAGATTACTATAACAATACAAATCACTACAGGTTACACAAAATGACAAGCTTATAAGTGGGCAGAGTGCTAAGCAAATTATCTGAATGTCCAGTTTCCTAGAAGGCAAGATGGCTCAAAAATGGGTCCACACTAATTCATAGACAGCAGGTATTGTTCATGGTCAGAGTCTTCACAAGGACAAATTTAGGAGACTGATGACAAGAGGTCTGGGGAAGAGAAATTTGCATGGACATTTCAGGATGGCATCAAATTTGTGACTATTTATGTCGTGGGTGAATTCTCTCCCTGTGGCACTTACTGTAGAGGAGGTTTTCAATAATCAGGTAGAGTAAATGACAAATGTGCTGAATGTTCCTTAACTTTTACTTTCAGTTATTTAAATGACACATAAAATAAAAAGGTCTTTTGGGCCAGGATGGAGATTATGCCCTTGCTCAGTTACATACTTTCCCTCTCCAAGACATTTCTGGCTATCATTATTATTGAGTTAACCAATACAAGTGACTAATCATGAGTCCTCTCCATGTCCTGGAGGATTTATCAGCTCTCCTCCATCATGATAAGGAAAGTTTGCACACACAGACTTATTTTCATTGGAATAGAAACATTTTGGTTTTGATTTTCTGCTATGCTTCTGCCAACTTCACTGTCCAGGAATTTATGTGTACTTGGGTCACTATCACGATCTGCCATGTAGCACTGCTTCCAAATGAGGAGTGAATATATGGTGAAAACATGTCTACCAGTGGGCTGATTATTTTCAGTGATAAGATTCCTTCCTTTTATCCTACCATTCAAAAGATTATTCCCAAATCTCGTTAGTGTGTACTTCAAATTTTTAATCCTGCTTTGTAATTTCCTATCTTCGTGTATTGACTCATGAAGTTTCATCCTTCACTTTATTTCTTGTCAAGTTTCTATGTCTTCCAAGGTCAATCCCAAGGACCAAACTTCCTCGTTTGAGCCCCTTGGAGCTTTCCTCCATCTCTCTATTGGTTCATAAAACAGATTATTTTGCAGTCATTTGCATACTTTTCATTGCCTTAATAAATAACAAGCATCACCTGAGCAGGAACTAGATCCATTACTCTTCCTTACATTCCCCATGAATCCTTGTACCCAGCAGGTTCTCAACCATTAACTATTAAACTGAATTATATTCAAAAAACAAGTATCATTGTTATAGTAAATAGATGAGTAAGAAGAGAAATAAAATTACCTAAATATTGTCCAGTGTAATACTTTTCAATGTGCTTATTACATAACCATACATACTAAATGATCTGAAAAAGAGAGTAATACTTTCTTGTTTATCCACCAAAAGTTGCAAAGAGGAATAGAAAAGTAATAATAGAAGTCTCTGCTACAGTGGCTAATATTTCTTATACAAAGAAGAAAATATATACAGAAATTTAGAACAATTTTTTTCCAAGCTACAGAAAAATGTCATGAAGTAGAGCAGATAAATTTTATTCTAAAATTTGAATAAAAAATTCTAATGTGTGATCTGCACCTCGAGCTCCCTCCATTCCATCTGAGACAGTGGGGCTTGCTAGAGGAGAGCGAGTCTGCACTCTGTGCTTCCTCCATTGTCTCAGGGACAGGAGGATCTTTGAGAGGCATACAAGGGCACATACCTTTGTCAAGTAGACTGACAGGAACCATAAGACCTGAGACATAGGACGACAGCATGGTCCCAGGTGTACATGCACACACACACCTTTGGAGGGCGGAATAATTGGTGAGACCAGCAGCGTGGAAGTGTCTCAAGCAGCATTGAGGAGCCAGCGGTTGGAGGCTGGAGAACTTCACTGGTAGAAGTCCAGTCCCAGGTCCCATACAGAGGCCAAGATCAGCTCAATACCCAACACATTTCTGGGATTAAATATAGACACTATAACAGAATTGTAAGCCCTGGAGGTATTTTACTACTTTCATTCTCCCTTGTTTGTAGGATTGGCCATCCTTCTTCTGTCTGGTTGGATGTCATCTTGTTTTCTTCTGTATTGGGTAGTTAATATTGTATTTGGGTTTTTTTCTTTCCCTTTTGTTTGCTTTTCTCCCTCTCTCATCTTCTTTTTCATTCTTTCTTCTCTCCTGTTCATTTTCGTCTCTTTCTCTTTTTTATTTTTATTTTTTTCTGGTACCAGGAATTGAACTCATGACCTCACATTTGCCAGGCAGGTGTTGTGCTGCTGAGCTAAATCCCCAGCCCTCTCTTTCTCTTTTTTCAATATTTAGGTTTCGTACCTTTTTTTTTTCATTCCCTTCTGTAGGCCCACTTTCTTTCACCAACTACTTATTGAATTTAAACTTTCAAGGGAGTAAAAATTGTCTCTGTCCCTTCTGACTATTCCTTTGAATTCTCTTTTATTGTTTCCCTCTTGTATTCTCTAGTTTCCCAAAACTTGGGTGATCATCCTTTAATCTCCAGCACTGACTCAATTGTATTTGACCTTACTCATCACTTTAGCCTATCCCCTAATGATCTTAACACCCCTGCTCCAATAGAAGGTTAGAATCACCTGACTAAGGGGAAAATTACTGCATACAAGTGCACAGTATATGTTTGATTTTATTACATAATTTTAGAGTTTACTCCTGTGGTCAGAGGTAACAGGTCAATGGTTACCATAATTTATTAGTAGTTAAGCTGTACTTGAAGCTATTGTTATTACTAACTGTAGTACTTTAGCCAGGATTTCATACATGTTATAAACATTTTTTCTCCCCTGTATTATGATACTGTGACTGTATGAAGTAATAACCACCACAGCCCAGTACCAAAGGATTGGGAGCTGAGCCAAATAGTAATCTTGCATCCTTTATAAATTGGGAAGGTAGGGCCTTGGGATAGCTATAAGAAACCACCTACATCTAGAAGACATCTCTGAAGAGCAGACATCCTTTAAGGAAACCTAAATACTGGTGATAAAGCTATATATCATAAGAAACTGGTGAATATCAACATAGAAAGCAAAATATAAAACAGAAAATAAAAAAATGACAAGATGCAGAAGCAAAATGCAACCCCAGACTCTCAGACCACCAAGACAAGTTCAAAACTCAAGGAGGTCTATGAAATTGGAAATCAAACACTGGAACTTTGTGAAATGATAGCAGAAGAAGTGAAAAACCTAGTGGAAAAGGCTATGGAGAAAATAATATCTCACATGCAGAAAGAAATGATGCTTAAAATGGAAGATATTAGAGAAGACACAGACAAAAGAAGAGATGAGCTTAGAGGAATAGTGGAAACAAATAATGCCGAGCATAGGAAAGAAATGGAATCCACAAAACAGATTGAAACAGAAATCCAGGACATTAAAAACTCCATTGCAAGTATATGCAGCAGGTTGAATGAAGGAGAGGATAAGATTTCAGATCTTGAAAACAGAATTACAGACAGTGATAATGAAAAGAAAGATATCTTAAAATTAGCAAGAGACCATGAAAAATCAATCCAACAGCTACAAGAAGAAGCAAAGAAGAGTAATGTAAGATTGATTGGGGTCAATGAGAAAGCTGGAGACAGAACAAATGACATTAAAAAAATCTTCACAGAAATAATGGCAGAACATTTCCCAAGTGTGGATAAACAATTTGACATACAAATAAGTGAAGCATTTTTAACTCCAAACATTCATACCAAAATAAAACTACACCAAAACATAATAATCAAGATTCCAGAAATTCAGCACAAAAACAGAATATTAAAAGATATTAGAGAAAAGAAACAGATCATCTAAAGGGAAAGCCCAGGGGCTGGGGATTTAGCTCAGCGGCAAAGCGCCTACCTGGCAAATGCAAGGTCGTGAGTTCGGCTCCCGGTACCGGAGAAAAACCAAAAAAAAAAAAAAAAAAGGGAAAGCCCATCAGAATCATGGCAGACTTCTCAACCCAAGCCCTCAAGTCAAGAAGAGCTTGGCGTAAAGTATTTCAGGTCCTGAAAGAAAACATCTTCCAACATAGAATGATGTACCCTGAAAAACTATCTTTCAAAATTAATGGAGAAATAAAATATTTCCATGACAAAGAACAACTGAAGAGATATGTTAACACCAAACCAATGATACAAAGAGTACTAAAAGATATTCTAGACAGAGGGAAAAAGAAAGACCACAATTCCAAAAATAACAACAGAAAGAAACCACCAGACAGAGCAAGTAATTAAACACAGGAGAAAAGCAGGAAATCAACAGCAGGAAAATATCATTACCAAGATAAGGCAATACATATCAGTTATAGACATCAATGTAAATGGCCTCATCACCAATCAAAAGAAGCAGATTGGCAGAGTAGATCAAGAAACAAGATCCATCCAGGCATGATGGCAGATACCTGTAATCCCAGCACTTGGGAGGCTGAGGTAGGAGGATCTTGTGAGTTTGAGGCCAGCCTGAGCTACAAAGTGAGCTCAAGGCCAGCCTGAACTGCATAGTGAGACCCTGTCTCAAAAAAAAAAAAGAATCAAAATCCAACAATATGTTATGTACAAGAAATATTTAACCCAAAAAGAAATTCACAGACTGAAAATCAAAGGATGGAAAACAATCTTTCATGCAACAGGCACCTAGAAAAAAGCAGGAGAAGGTATTCTATTTGCAGACAATGTAAACTTTGAACGAAGAGTGATAAAGAGGGATGAAGAAGGTAACTACATACTTATTAAGTGGAAACATCAAGAGGAAGAGATAAGAACCATAAATATATATGCAACAAATACAGGAGTACCAAACTATATAAGACAATTATTAACAGACATGAAAAATCAAATAAACAATAACACAATTGTAAGAGGCGACCTCAATACCTCATCATCACAAAGAGAGATCAACTAGACAAAAAATCAGAAAAGAAATAACAGAACTGAGCCAAACTTGTGAACAAATTGGTTTAGTGGATATTTTTAGACTGTTCCCTCCAAAATCATCAGAATACTCATTCTTCTCAGCTCCACATGGAACATTCTCTAAAATAGGACATATACTAGGTCACAGAACATGCTTAAGTTAATGCAAAGGAATTGAACTTATCCTATGCATAAAATCTGACCATAGTGCAATGAAATTAGAAATTAATGGTAAAAGAAATGGCAAAAGCTCCAAAACACATGGAAATTAAACAATACCCTTCTAGACAGCCAATGGGTGACAGATGAAATAAAAGAAGAAATTAATATCTACAACTAAATGAGAATGCAGACACCACATACTAGAATGTATGGGATACAATGAAAGCAGTCCTAAGAGGGAAATTTATAGCGTTGAATTCTCACATCAGGCAATCACAATGTGCACAAACAATCTAATGTTGCATCTCAAGCTTCTGGAAAAAGAAGAGCAAGACAAATCCAAACCCCATAGAAGAGAGGAAATTATAAAGATCAGAGCAGAAATTAACACAATGGAAACCAACAAAGCAATACAAAGAATAAATGAATCAAAGATAAATAAAATTGATAAACCTTTCACCAACCTTATCAAAAAGAGGAAAGAAAAGACTCAAATTCACGCATTGAGGAATGAAAAGGCTGAAGTTACTACAGAGCTTGTGGACATTCAGAAGCTCATCAATAAATACTTGAAAATATTTATGCACATAGGATGGAAAACACAGAAGATATGGACAGATTCTTAGATAAATATGAATTAGCAAAGCTGAATCAAGAAGATATAAAATTTCTCCATAAGCCAATATGAGCTAATGATATTGAAAATGTAATTAAAGACATACCAACAAAGAAAAACCCATGTCCTGATGGATGCACTGCTGAATTATACAAGAAATTTAGAGAAGATCTAATGCCAATACTCTTCAAACTCTTTAATGAAATTGAAAGGGAAGTCATACTCCCTAACTCTTTCCTGGAGGCAAGTATTATCCCAATACCAACACCAAAGAAAGATACAACCGAAAAAGAGAACTTCAGGCCAATTTCCCTAATGAACATGGATGCAAAAATCCTCAATAATATACTAGCAAACAGAATTCAAAAAATCATCAGGGAGATTATACAGCATCAGGTGGGATTTACCCCAGGAGTGCAGGGATGTTTTGACATACACAAATCAATAAATGTAATATAATATATCAAGGGAGCTAGAGACAAAAATCACATGATCATCTCAATAGATGCAGAAAAAGCTTTTGATAAAGTCCAACACACATTCATGATAAAAACCAAACAGAAAATTTGAATAGATGGTCTTTATCTCAGTCTGATAAAATCCAGGTATGACAAAACAACAGCCAACATAATACTAAATGGACAAAAACTGAAGGCTTTCACTATAAAATCAGGAAAAGACAAGGATGTCCACTATCACCACTCCATTTCAACATAGTTCTAGAACAGTAGCCAGAGCAATTAGATAAGAGAGAGAGAGATAAAAGGAATAAGAATAAGAAAGGAAGAAGTGAAATTATCATTATTTGCAGATGACATGATAGTCTACTTAGAAGAACCCAAAAACTGGACTAAAAGACACCTAGAGTTAATAATGAAATTCAGTTTGATGGCTGGATACAAAGTCAATGCTCAAACATCAATAGCACTCTTGTATACAAACAACAAACTCAGTTAGAGAGAAATAAGGGAAACTACACCCTTCACAATAGCTTCCAAAAAATGAAATACTTAGGAATCAATTTGTCAAAGGCAGTAAAAGATTTATATACTGAAAATTACAGTACTCTGAAAAAGGAGAATTGAAGAAGATGTCAGAAAATGGAAAGATATCCCTTGCTCATGGTTAGGAAGAACCAACATAGTGAAAATGCCACACTTCCAAAAGTGTTATAAAGATTTAATGCAATCTCGATCAAAATAGCAGTAGCATATCTCACAGAGCCAGAAAAAACACTGCTAAAATTCATCTGGAACCAGAAGAGGCCTAGATGAGCGAAGTCAATTCTGGGCAACAAAGGCAAGGCAGGAGGCTTCACAATCCCAGACTTGAAATTATACTGCAAAGATACTGTGATAAAATGAGCATGGTACTGGCAAAAAAAATAGACCTGAAGACCAGTGGAACAGATATGATGCGGACACAGCTACAAACATACTCAGCTGCCTTATCTTTGGCAAAGGGGCCAACTATGTTCAATGGAAAAATGACAGCCTCTTTAATAAATGGTGTGGGAAAAACTGGCTCTCTACATGCTGAAGACTAAAACTAGAGCCAAGTTTATCACCATGCACTAAAATAAAAAATGGATCAAAGATCTAAATATTAAAGCAGAAATACTGAATCTACTGGAATAGAAATTAGGTGAAAATCTTAAAGACATAGGAGTAGGCACAGTCTTCATGATCAAAACCCAAACGGCATGGGAAACACTTCAAAGAATCAACAACTGGGATCTCATCCTATTAAAAAGCATTTTTGTACTTCAAAAGAAATCACTAATAGGGTGAAAAGGCAATCCATGCAGTGGGAAAACATTTTAGCTAACTGTAACTCAGATAAAGGACTTCTACCTAGAACATATAAAGAATTGAAAAAAATCAGACCCCCCAAATTCAAAGAACCAGTCCAAAAATGGGCAGCTGAGATGCATACACACTTCTCAGATGAAGAAATACAAGTGGAAAATAAATACATGAAAAAATGTCCAACATCATTGGTCATTTGAGAGATGCAAATTAAAACAACACTGAGATTCCATCCTACCCTAGTAAGATTGGCTATCATGAAGCACTCCACCAACAATAAATGCTGGAGGGTCTATGGGGAAAAAAGGAACCCTTCTTGACTGTTGGTGGCAATAGAGACTGGTGCAACCACTTTGGAAATCAATCTGGAGATTCCTCAGAAAATTAGGATTAGAGGTCCCAATTAACCCAGGTATTCCCTTTCTTGGTGTTTTCCCAGGAGAATTAAAAAAAATCATACCACAGCAATGTATGTGCACCCATGTTTATAGCAGCACAATTTGTCATAGAAAAATCTTGGGAACAACCCAAATTCCCATCAACTGAGGAGTGGATAAAAAAGATGTGGTCTTTTAATATAAGGAAGTATTACTCAGCTATAAAGAAAGATAAACTCAAGGTTTTCATTAGTAAATGGATGCAACTGGAGACCATACTCACAAGTGAAATAAATCAGACCCGCATGTGTAAACACCATATTGTCTCTCTAGTGTAAGAGCCTGAAAGACTAAATAAAATGTGAAAGGTACAATAAATATTGTGAAAAGGAAAGAAACTGCTCAGTAGGAAAAAACAACTGGGATAAGGGAAAGGAGAAAAGAAAGAAAGGAAAAAATATTTGTAAATATACATAAGATACCTAAGATAACTGTACTACTAATTTCTACTGGTTTATTGAAAGGAATAGTTAATGTTTAATTGTTTGATCAGTCTTCCATACTTACATCTGGTAATCTGAGCAACTACTTTGAAGATAACATTAAGTAATACAACAACCATTGCTGATTTCCTATCATCTTGTTTTGACATTCTGTATCATTTTTATAGTTTTTGTGTTGTTTTGGTTTTGTTCTTTTTAAAATAAAAAATTCTGGGCTGGGGATATAACTCAGTGGCATAAGTGCCTGCCTGGCAAGTGCAAGGTCGTGAGTTCGATCCCCATTACCACAAAAAATAAAATAAAGTAAAATAAAATAAAATATTCTAATGTGTAAATATTGAGGAAACATATTTTGATTCCTTGCTCATATAAGAGATTTGTAAGTATAGCTGAATATGCACAAGATCTATCTTTTGGCAATATTAGATCAAGAGTTTTGCTTGTGTTTCTGATTTTGGGGGGTGAAAGTTAAGGTGTAATACAGATCAAATAAACCAGCCTGGTATTCTGGGCTACGATTTCTCATTTTTAATTGCTTCTTAGTTTTTGGGAACCAACAGTGTTTATGTGAAAATAAATACATGTAAATGTTTCCATATTTAACTGGATGGAAATATAAAATGCAAAGCTTTGAATATCAGAACTTATTAAAAAATTAAAAGGACTTAAACTGTGTACAACATACCATAGACTCATGAGTAGTATGCATTACAGTAGTAGTTTTCTTCAAATATGTCAAAACCTTCTGGTAATATGTGATTTGCTTTCTAGACTATATGAAAACCAATTGATTCAGTCTTAATGAACTTCATTCCCCCAAGCAAAGTACACCTTCAGGTTAATAGATGCTCTAAAAATAGAGAACATGAATATTAGATAATATTTGTCAAATGGGGCAAGATAAATTGTGTTCAGTTGTATCATAAATGCATTTTAACTGAATGATCTATAAAAAATGTTCATGACATCAAGAAGTTCAAGGTGCTAATTGATGAGGCATTAGATTGGCTTAATGACATCTACAGTTTCCCTGGGAATTATTAAAAAGCAAACAATGTTTTAAAGGTGAGAACATTTAAAATTTAGGTTTTTTTCTAAATGCACAATTTTATTTGGGTAGAAGAGCAGAAAAATAATTATTTAATGTAAGTTTGTTACTCACACAGGGAAGCATAATCTTGAGACAGGTATTCAGCTTTGTTGGCTACCCTACCAAATTGGTTACTTGATGGTTTGCATGACTCCAGCTATTCAGGAGCTGGTCCAAATGTCCAATTCATTAACTGGGATTATCTGTTAACATCAATTGCATTAACTGTAAAATAATTACCATAGGATATTGCTTAAGGTAAAGGTGTTCCACAAATGTATATTTTATTCTGAGTTATCAAGTTAGAAAGCATAACTCTGAAACAGATATTTATTTGAGAGGTAATATTAAGCAAGTTGAAATTCAAATCACTGCCATAAAAGTTATGTTAGAATACATCATTACATTTTTATATGCCTACTCTTTTGGTTATAATGCATCATCTTTGTCGTCCATGCCTAGGGTGAACTCTTCTCATGCATGTAGTGCAATGAGAAATGGAATAAAGACTTTCAGCAATTATTTGTATGATTCACAACTATAAAATATCCTTTAAGGGAAAATGAAATGTGCAAATATTTATTACCTGTGTTATTGGTCTAGATGACCTAGATTTCCTGGGATTATGATTTGAATGTCCATATTGGCCAGCTACAATATTATATATGGCCATTCAATTCACTATTAACATTGTAGAAATAATGAAATGCCATAATGATTTTAATTTCTGCATAATCTCTTTCATTTTTCCTCCTTAATAGCATCAAATATTGATCAACACCTTATAACTATGTCTTAAAGATAATCACTGTCCTTTAGCAATGTACTTATAGAAACATGCAAACATTTAATAGTCATTAGTATTATAAAAATTTTTAATCTAGTGGTGTTAATGGAAGGCCTATAGAAATTCTGACTCCACATACATTTGAAACCTTGGCCAGTTGTCTTAAAAGGAAGTAACAAGTGCAACTGAATAAAGGATTTAAATGTGATAAACACAAATAGTGTTCTACCCCAGGAAAAATATCTGAAAGGGCATGCCCAAATGAAAACCAGCCGTGGATGTTTCCTTTGTAATTTATGATTGGAAAGAAACATTATGTGGCACAATATAATATGCAATTTCTCTCTGTTAGATTTCTTCACTTAAAAATAAATTGCAGGGGCTGGGGATTTAGCTCAGCGGCAAAAGTGCCTGCCTGGCAAGCGCAAGGTCGTGAGTTCAGTTCCCGGTACAGGAGAAAAACAAAACAAAACAAAAACAACAACAACAACAAAAAAATTGCAATGTTTTCATTTTATTCTGCATTGTAATCTTTTAAAATGTATGTTTACTTTCCTTTATCATTATTTATTCTCATTAAGTTTATTCTATATTAGTACATGTTTGTAGTACATAATGATTACACTCATTGTGGGAAGTCGGTACACGTGCATAACTCATTTTAATCCTTTCTTCTTCAGCCCTTTTCTCTACAGTTCCCCCCCTTTTCCCTCCATCTCCTGGTCTCCTCTCCTTTTGCAAAAGATCTATTTCCCTGTTTCCTATTATCTTCATTTTGCTATATAATGTATTTACATTTTCAATATCTCATATCAGAGAGACCATATAATATCATAATATTTAAACTTTTGTAACTAATTTATTCCACTTTACATTACTGTCTAAATGTGCATCCATTATCCTACAAATGATTCAAGCTTATCTTCCTTTATTCTCCTTAATTTTATGCAAATGGAAATCTGAATGACTTCTTTGATAAAAAGTATCATGATTAGCTTTCAGTATTTTTCCTCATTTTCTTGAGACAACATTTAAAATGCTGTTGGACTGCTTCACTATAAATTTTGTCATTTTATGCTTCTACATTATTTTGACATTTTTGGAATTCTAAACCATATGCCCTGAAATGAGAAGAAGAGCTCATTTTGGGAGTTTCTGTGGAAGGTAGACCCTGAGTCCCTTCTTAGCACATGATTCTAAACACCCACAATTTAAAAGAGGAGAGGTTTACTATGGCTCAAGTTTTCAGGAAATTCAGCCCATGGTCAGCTGGTTCCAAGACAGAAACACAGCAGAAGGATATGATAAAGCAAAGATGTTTAGTTTATAGCAGCCAGGAGGCAGAGCAGGGGAATGGTGTCAGAGAAGAGGGACCAGGGAGTATATAGTATCTAACGTCATGCCCCCATGACCCACCTAGATATACCCAGCAGTGTGTTTTAATAGACAACTTTCAAACCAATCAAGTAGACACAATGAATCTTAACCATGACATACCATCCCTTGTTAACTTGACAGTCAATCACAAATTCCAAGGAACCAGTTCTCAAAGTGGCCATTCTTAAGCAGGGGTCCCCGGGACGCTCTTCTGAAATTAAAGGTTTACACTTTTACAGCCTTCAGCCTGCAATGGGATGAGGTTTTGATGGTTTCTGAGATGTCTTCAACATCTTTCTTCTTATCCTAATACTTCGTTTCTTTTTAATAACATTAATCTCTTCAGCAACCACATATCCTTTGGTACCAACTTTACATGTATTTCTTTCTGGGCCAAAGTTTGTTTTCCATCTTAAATTGCTCTGCTTTGCATCCCCAATTCTTGTAATAAATTTGGCTGAAAGTAAACAACAGTACCCATGCCACAGTCTGAATGTTGGACTGCTTTGAAATTTCCTCTAAGATTAATTAATCTACTGTCCTTAATCACAACTTCCTACAAAGTCTCAGGAAATGATCGCAATGTGGACAAATTTTCTAACAGAATGTAACACATGTGGTCTCTGCTAATGCAGCACTTGTTCCCAACCAAAACCTCCTGAGCCAGGCCTTCACTGTCTGCATTCTTATCAGCATTCTGGCCTTCTGAGCTTCAACAATAGCTGTCAGTTAACCTGTGCTTGCAGCATTCTAGGGTTTCTCTGGCCAATATCTCTACATCTGTCTGAACTCCTGGGGGCAAATCAGGTTCAAAAGCTTCTATACCAAATGGTCATGTACATTCACAGCAATGACCCCGCTTCTCCAGTATTGCTTTTATGTATTGGTCACATTTTCCAATGTTAAGACATAATACCTGAAAACCACAACTTAAAGGAAGAGAAGTCTAATCTGGTTCAATGTTTCAGGGGATTTAGTTCATGCTAAACTGGCTCTAAGACAGAAACATCATGGTGGAAGGACATGGTGCAGCAAAGATGCTTAGTTTATGTTAGCTGGAAACAGATCAGGGGAACAGTGTCAGAGAGGAAGGGGCAAGTGACCAAATGTAGAATCCAAGGTCACAGTTCCATAAGCTACCAGGAACACAACAGAAGTGTACTTTACTAATTCCCTAGGTGGTTCCCAAGCCAATCAAGTTGACATAATTAGATCTCTATCCTCCCTAATGTTAATTTTATTCTCTCTAGGTTTTCTACTCCTTTCCATTTTGTAACTTAGAACTTAACTTGACTTTCCCCCAACAGCCACAAACAACTTCAGTCCCTGCCTCTCCTTCCATCTGTAAAAGATTTCCATACATATACATGGAAATATATATATATATATAACATTTCTGAGTTCCTTCATGAGAATTTAATGACTTTTAATACCCTTACTGCTCATGAAATTATTTCTTTCTCAGGATTTGATGTCTCTTACAAAGAAATACGTCATTGGAACACTGAATTTAGACAAAATGCTATGGCAGTAAAATAAAAATAAAGTAAAATTCTGAAATGACATCTCACCATTCAAATTGTTTCATATTGTAACACCAGACATGGCATATTTAATGCTAATAAGAAGGCTGATTTGTATTTTGGGTTGTTATACTTCAACGAATGCTTGTGTGTGTGTCAAAAAGGTGTTGATTAAAAAAAAAAAACTATGCACTGTCAATTCACCAGGTGCACAGGGCCAATTAAAATGACTTTCATAAGTAGATGTAATAGGTGTGCTTGTTATGTTTTCCATTTGGGTAAAAGAATGGAAATATAAAACTTTACTTAAATTACAACTGAATATATGATTTAGTGGCAGTTTGGGAATGAATTGAGAGAGGAATTAAAGGTGCCTAGGGTTCTTGGGTAGTTAGAATTCAAACTTATGAGTAAATGCCATTTAGGTATTTTTGAAGTGTTCCATCATTGCCTCAGATAAAATGAATGAGGCATTGAGTGGCTTATACAAAATTTTATTAGAACTTAGAAAATAATGCTAAAATGCTAGAACCAGCAACAAACATTCTGACATGACATTTATTCTTTGTACTGACACTTGTTTCAAACATTATCAGCACATTCTGCCTGAGATGCCCTTGATGACACAATGGCAACATAATTGTGCATGTTTTGAGTTTTTTTTTTAGTCAAGGTCTCACTATGTAGTCCAGGCTGGCCTTGAACTCACTCCATAGCCAAGGCTGGCCTCAAACTCATAGTGATCCCCCTGCCTCATCCCCCACATGCTGGAATTACAAGTGTGCACCACTATGCCTTACAACATAATTGCCTTAAAAATAACACAGCTTATAACTTTTGAAGTCATAAATGTAAAATAATTCCTCTAAATAGTATAACTGTCTCCACTAGATTGTTGTGTAGCAGCTATGAAGGCATGCAGTTAGTAGTGGTGAAGTGATGGGGAACGCATAGATGTAAGAAAAAATGAAGATAAACAAACAAAGCAGATTTTATAGATACTGGAAAAGAAATGCATTATCAACCCTATAGGTCTCATCCTTAGAAATTATATTTTCAGGTCACATAAGCATATTTAAACTTTTCAGAAGTTTGTATATCATAAGGCAAGAAAGATTTGAATGATTTTTTAGCATCTTCCATGATACTCAGCATTTATTTCTTGCTTCTCTCCATTTTGTCTATTTTTTTCTGTCCCTATGTAGTACGTTTTAAATCTCTCCTTTAAAATGGATTTACTGTCATATAATTGCATACTATAAAATCCACCCTTTGAAACTGTACAGTTAAATATTTGTATAGCCACACAGTTGTGCCATCACTCCAGTTAGGTTTAGAAACTTTTTGTCACCGCAGAAAGAAATCCCATACACATTCTTATCCTTAGGCAACAACTAATATGGTTTCTATCTCTATTTGTCCATTCTGGACATTTCCTATAAAGGGATAGATATAAAATATTGTCTTTTGGGACATTCCTTTAGTTATCACGTTATACCATCCATGTTATAGCATCTGCCAGTATATCTTCTTATAGCTGAATAATATTTGATTTTTGAGTTTTATTTATTCATTCATAGCTCGGTAGCATTTTTTCACTTTGGGGCTAGTATAAATAATTTATGAGATAGTATTACTTCTTCCTTTCCAGTGTGGTTGTCTTTTTCCTCTACTTCTTTCACTATTTTTCCTTACGAACTGGACTCAAATCTCAAATATTGAGGTAGTTCATGTCCATTCTTATTCATTGAATATTTTTACCACGAAGGGGTTTTAAAATTCATCAAATGATCTTTAAGTATCTATTGAAATTATCATGTGAATTTGATTTTTATTCTATTCTTATGGCATATTACATTAACATTTTAAACCAGTCTTGCATTCCTGGGGTAAATCTTACTTTGCTCTGGTTTTTATAATTTCCTATATGCTGCTGGATAATTTAGGTAGTATGTATGTGGACTTTTTACATCTATGTTCATAGGAGATATTGGTCTGCAGATATTGTTTTTGTGATTTCTTTGTTGGTTTCAGTATCAGGAATTATTGGTCATACTGAAGAACTAGGAAGAGTTCAATGCTCTTTTCTTGGAAGGGTTTTTGAAGAACTGTATAAATTCTTTTTGATATTTGGTAGAATTCACCAGTGAAACCACTTGTCTAGTATTTTCTGTGCTAGTTTTTAAAACATACTTCCTAATTCAGTCCTTTTGCTGGTTAGAGACATTCAGGTTGTCGTTTTTCTTAAGTCAATTACAGTGGTCTGTGTCTCTGTAGAAATATTTCCACTTAATTTACGCTATTTGTTGCTATGGAGTTGTTCATCATACTCTCTTATATTTTAATTTCTTTAAGGTCAACAGTACTGACTCGCCCTTTAATCTTGATTTTAGTAATTTAGTCTTTTCTCTTTTCATATTCTATATAAATAAAGTCAGTGTTTTTTGGGAAGTGCTTTGAAGTTCAGTCTTCATATTGACTTCCTTCTCCCCTGTACAAATCCTCTGAACAATTAGCCTAATTTCTAGCCAGATGTGGTTATCACTGATCTTCTTGACTGGTTTAATTCACTGTGAAACTTCTGCCCTGTTAGCAGGTTGCAAGGATAGCAGTTGGAGACCCAACATTTCTTGATCCGTTGTTCCTGGGAGTTGCATGGAGGAAGGGAGCTCCTGTTCTCTTGGCTTTACTCTCAAAGAATTTAACTTCTGAAACACAGATTGAAGAGGATGAAAAATGTTGTAACCAGCTCTTTTTGATGAGACACATTATTCGTTAATTAGGAGCTGAGAAGAGAGACAGCATCACCTTCTTAACCACACAACCTGGACTTGAACTTTTGTTAACTTGGGGTGAGGGCAAGGAGAGGGGACAGTTCAGTGCTGAAAGGCAACACACTCTTACTCTTACTACCATGTTGCAGGAGATTTTCCTAAGCAAATATTTTTTCATTTGCTGTAAACTCTTAAGACATTTTTTTCACTTATGCTTGTTCCACTAGGGAGTGGATCAATGGAGCGCCTAGAACTGCCGCACCAGAAACGGAACTCTTATTTTTCCTTTTATCTTAAAGAACCTGTTATCTGGTTGTCATATAGTTTAAACTGCAAACATACATGCCTAATATTCATCACTAAAAAGAATAAATGAATACAACATTTTATTATAACTGATTTTTATATTATAAGCATTTTACCTTTGATATTAGCAACATGAACTTTGCGTTTTTTTGTTCTTTAACTTTTAGATTAATATTTTGTCTTATTTTGATTTCCCAACTATGTTTATCAGCTAGGCAAAAATTTATGTAGAAGCAGAGGCAATCAATCAAGTGACTAGGCATGAAATGAAACAGGAAAATTCTCTATATTATATATAGGTATACCGTACTAGCAATTTACATAAAACTTTTTAATCTTTAAATGCCTTCTATAATCTCTAATCTAGACTTTTTAAATGATTCAGTCTGAATTTTCAAGAGTGCACATTAAATTCTACTATCATTTATTTATCAAATTCTTTTGAGTTTTATAACTCTCTGAGCCACGTTTTCCTCAGTTGACAATGAGGATAAGTAATAAATGTCCTTCCGGATAGTTTACTACAGGGACTTGATGCAGTAATGCAAATAAAGCTTTTACAAAGTGATATATGAATATTAGGAATCATTGCAGCAATTTTTGTATAGAACATCATCATGACTTGAGAGTATTTTCCTTTATAAAAATATTGCATTTCATAATCTTATCATGAGACAAAATGAATTCGATTATGTTCCAATAAAAATAAAGTCTTATAGTAAAACTCTAATTTTTTTATAATTTATAAGAATTTCTATAAGTCAGTGGCTTTAAGGTACAAAAGGGACAGGGGCTGGGGGTTTAGCTCAGGGGCACAGCCCCTGCCTGGCAAGCATGAGTTCGTGAGTTCGATTCCTGGCACTGAAAAAAAGAAAACAAACAAACAAACAAACAAAAAAACAAAAGGGGCAAGTTTCTTTAATTATAGCAGTTACTAGTTATAGATTTTGCATAGTGACAGAAACAAAAGCAAATAAAAACTTAATAAACTTATTTCATCAGATACTTTGTATGCTTTGTTTTATAAAAAATGAATTATAAAGGAATGAATAATATTATTTTTACTCATCTACTTTGTGCTTTATGTTTCTACATTTCTGACTAGCTATAAGATACTATATTCAATACTTCTAATCTACATTTAATTAAAGAGTTCATCAGAAATTGTTTTCACATTTTATTGACACAAATATTAAAGAAGAAAAGAGCCTGTGTGAAAACTTCAGTTGTCCTTTAAATTTAAAAGTATATGCTTGTAGCTGGAGATGGTCGTACACATCTGTAATCTCAGAATTCTGGGAGGCTGAGGCAGGAAAATAGGAAGTTTGAGTTCAGCATAGGCATTTTATCAATTTAATGATATCTTGTGTCAAAATAAAAAAATTAAAAAATTTTTTTTTACTCTAACAACTCTTTCAGAAAAATATGTCATCAGATATTCTAGTCATCTTATCTTTAAGGTAAAAGTTAGAAATTGAATCTCCATGTTCGTAACCAACAAAATTGTTAGTGTGAAGGCCCTGGCTCAATCCTTATTCCTGCAAACAAAAGAAAACAAAACAAAACAAAGCAAAACAAAACAGAACAAACAAAACAAAAGAAACTTCATTTTTGCCTTTAAGATCTTTGTAATATATGTCCATAAGTTTCCAAAAAATGCACATAAATTAGAGTACACCAAGGTACAAGTGAGCAACATAACAAATAAAACTTAAATGAGTCTTTATGTGAAATTAAACTCACTTTTATTCCGACTAGAAATATCATAAACTTCAAATTTAGCAAAATACCAATGTTTAAGGAATTTATTAATTTAGTAAAAGCTATTAATTTTAGTAAAAATAATGTGAAAATTATAATTCTGAAAAATTTGGTTTTACTGATGATCTTTAATCCCACTATGTGTTTCTCTTCATTATTTTCTTTTGTAAGCTAAATTGAGCCATCTCAGGTCCTTATGTAGACTCTAGCACTTATTAGAAGTTAGCCTAGAGATTTCTCAGAAAATTGTGATATGAACACACACATATATTTCTACTTGCTATTTTTGTTGTGGTGTTTGATATCTTGTTTTTTCATCTTACCTATGCTTTTTACATTGAAAAGACTTTTTTTTTTTTTTTTGGTCTTTTTGAGACAAGTTCCTGCTATGCAGTTCAGGCTGGCCTTGAGCTCACGTTGTAGCCCAGGCTGGTCTCAAACTCACAAGGATCCTCCTGCCTCAGCCTCCTGAGTGCTGGGATTGCAGGCGTGCACCACCACCCCTGACTGAAAAGACAGATTATTAACCCTTTCTTTAAAACATGCTTTTAGCTACAAATATTATATCTGCTATATGTATGCTTGCTAGAATTTGATAGGGTAAGAAGATATTATTCAATTAAAATTTTCAACAAGGAAACCATGAAAAGAGCTACAATTATTTGATGAGGAGGAAAACTAATAGAAAAGGCAGAAATCCTGGCTGGGCCTCGTGGCACATACCTGTAACTCCCGTACTGCAGAGGTTGAGTTATGAGGATCACAGTGAGTTTGAGGGCAGCCTGGACTACATAGAAAGATCCTATGTCAACAAACAAACAAATGAAAGAAGGGCAGAAGTCCTTTATGCAGTCAAACTATGGAGCTGCGTTCTCAAAGTAAGGTAAATCAAAGAGAAGTTAAATTTATGTTGGTTAATGAACACGAAGATGCAGTTACTGACTTTTACTTTAAAGGTAACTACATGACTAGAATATCTTATACTTTCCTGAAAGAATTAGTAGAGTAAAAAAAAACCTTGGGTTTTAATTTATATTTAAAAAATGAGTAAAAAGTTTACTTTGTTAAAAAGATTGAACTACTGTGATATGAAATTTAATTATCTTAAAATGGGAACAATAAAACCTACTTCAAAAATTGTCAAAAGGAATCAGTGAAATGATCAAATTGCTTTGCAAGCTGTAGGCTGCTATTCAAATGTTATTTTGTGTAATTATTGTCAAATCATGTATAGATATAAAAATGGCAACACTTTGTGACATATTGTAAGATAATACATATTGAGGCAAAGTCCTTATGATAATGATGTCATTTGGTGGTTGCTACTAGAGTCAGAACATCAAAAATGAAGAGACAAAATAGCATAATTGAGATAATGCGCCAGTCAAGGTATAAGTTACTTTTTAAGATGAGCTGTAGATGTCAGGAAGGGTTTTTATAGAGGATTTGCTTCTGTTTTGGGCTACCTTTTAAAAGAGTGCTTTTTTAATATTAGTAAAATAATACCATAAATAATGTCAGAAAGCAATCTGATGGGGACTTTCTGCTTTGTACACTGTAAATGGACATTACAAAGAAACTATATGTAGTGATACAAAAAATAAAGTCCTTGAAATTAATATGTGTTGACAGAGTTGAAGTTAAGTAGAAGTGCTAAGCCTTTCTGTATGGTGAAGTCTATTTAGAACTTAGTTTATTAAAGTTATTATTTCAGATATCATCAGCATCAAAACAGAAATTTATTTGTTGAGCATTAAGTAGTGGTGTTTTTGGAGAAGAGAGAGTAAGAAGAAAAAAAGATGCATATTGGTATTTTGTAAGAGAAAATCAATCTACATGTAATTAATTCTAAAGCCAGTAAAATTTAGCCTTTGAACAATCTTCATTTAGTTAGAAAAAGAGGAAGGGAAAACTAAAGCCTGAGAAGGCAAAATACTTGCTCAAGTCCATATTCCTACTTTGTGCCCAATTGAGGAATAGGACCCAGGAACTTAGCATTTGCTCACTGACCTTTTCATTTTATTATGGTGCTTCACTTCTCTGCATGATATTAAAGAAAACCTGTATAACACATCAATTATTTTAAGTCTACAATATATTTATAGGCCCTTTCAAATATTTCACTATGAAATTGAGTTATTTCATTCACTGGTCTTTGAAATTATGAATCATATGTTATTTAGATCCATGTTATTCAATATGGTGAACACTAGCTACATGTAGCTGTTAACATTCAAATTAAAATGAAGTACTATTTCCCAACAACCCCTCCTGCATTTTTTGTTGGTTGACTTTTTGAGGGTAACCGTTTTTACTGGAGTGAGCTGGAATCTCCGTGTTGTTTTAATTTGCATCTCTTGAATGACCAATGATGTTGAACGCTTTTCATGTATTTATTTCCCATTTGTGTTTCTTCATCTGAGAAGTATGTATTCATCTCAGATGCCCATTTCTGGATTGGGTCTTTGAATTTGGGTGGGCTGAGTTATTTTTTAATTCATACGTTCTAAAAAGAAGTCCTTTGTCAGTGGGATAGCTGGCTATAATATTTTCACATTCTGTGGGTTGTCCTTTTACTCTGCTGGAGATTTCTTTTGTTGTGCAAAAGCATTTTAATAAAGTGAGATCCCATTTGTTGATTCTTTGTATTATTTCTTTTGCAGTCTGGGTTTTGTTCATGCAATCTCTGCCTACACCTATGTTTTTGAGATTTCTGTATATTTTCTCCTCCAGTAAATTTAGTGTTTCTATTTTAATATTTACATCTTTGATCAATTTTGACTTTAGTTTATTGCATGGTGATAGACATGGGTCTAGTTTTAGTTTTTGGCATGTGGAGAGCCAGGTTTTCAGCACTGCTGGTGGGAATGTAGACTGGTGCAACCACTGTGGAAATCAATGTGGAGATTCCTTAAGAAACTGGGATTAGAGGTTTCATTCAAACCAGCTATTTCCCTTCTGCGTATCTTCACAGAAGATTTAAAAACATCATAACAGAGTGATATATGTGGACCCATGTTAATACCAAGACAATTTGTAATAGCTAAATCTTAGAAACAACCTAGATGTCCAGCAACAGAGGAATAGATAGAGAAGATGTAGTTGCTTAATATAATGGAGTACTATTCATCTATAAAGAAGGATAAGCTGAAGACTTTTATCGGTAAATGGATGCAACTTGAGACCATGCTCCTCAGTGAAATAAATCAGATCCATACATGTAGACACCATATTGTGTCACTAGTGTGAGAAATTAAACAAGAAAATAGTATCTGAAATGTAGAACAGATATTGTAAACTGGGGGAAAATGTGCGAAAGAAAAGACAGACTGTGATGTGGAAAGGGAAAAAGAAGAAAAAGAAAAAGAAAAAAATATATATATACACACACACAAGGTAGTTAAGATAGTTTTACAGCTAGTTTCTCTTAGTTCCTTGAAAAGAACGCTTTGTGCTAATATTGTTTAGACAAGATAGCATGTGTATACCTTTTACTCTGATGAACTATTATGAAGACAACAATATGCAATGTGTCAACTATTGTAACTGTCCTACTAACCTGTTTCATTATCTTTTATCTCTTTAGAATAAAAAATACACAAAATTTAAATACTATATATACACGTTCTCAGCGTCACCAGCTACATGCCTTGTGTTTAACAGCTATACGTGACTAATGACTACCATAATGGTCAGTGTAGATTTGGAAAATTTAAGTCATTGAATAAAGTTTTATTGGAAGCTGTGCTTTAGACTCTTTGTAGGGAGGTGGAGAAGATTATCAGGGCCAGCTTTATCCAATTGAC
Source organism: Chinchilla lanigera (assembly GCF_000276665.1). Classification (NCBI taxonomy): domain Eukaryota; kingdom Metazoa; phylum Chordata; class Mammalia; order Rodentia; family Chinchillidae; genus Chinchilla; species Chinchilla lanigera. The sequence goes on from NW_004955490.1 coordinate 1,193,669, forward strand.
TGCTGCTACTATTACTTATTCTCTTTTCTTTACAGTTGTAAAAAAGCACTAGCTGTCTTCATGTCAAAATATTCTAAAATCCCTATAAACCTGGTACTGTTAAATCTATTCAGAAGTTGAGAAAAAGTTAATTAACTGCTTGGCATCAAATAATTATGAAGCTCAAATTTAAATACAGCTTTTCATCTGTGATGTTTCAATGTCTCAGTTTTCTTATGTTTAAATACAAATAATGATCATAATAATAAAACCTCAGGCAGAATTAAACAGACTCAATGTAATAATGTATGTTTTGTGACTGATACCAAAATGAATAGTTAGGGGTTGTGAATGTAGCTTGGTAGGTAAGAGGTGTGTCTATCATGCGCCTGAACCTAGATTTGATCACCAGCACTACACACACACACACACACACACACACAGAGCTTGGTGTAGTAACACAATTTTATAATTCCTATTACTTGGGATGCTGAGGGAGGAATATTGCAAGGTTGAGGCCAGCTTGGGCCAATTAAGAAGACCTTGTTCTGAAATTAAGAGAAATTAATCAGAGCTGGAAATATAGCTGAGTAAGAAGCCCTGGGTTCCATCCATAGATCACACCAAAAAAGAAGAACAACCAAAAACAAGAGCAGTTAATAATGGTAACAGTGTGCCAGTGGTTAATGACTGATAATTATAAATTGTGATTCTTTTTCTAGGATTCCAATCACTAAGAGTTAAAATGTCTTACCCCAAAAGAATGAGACTATAGTCTGTATTTTTGTTACATTTCATAATGGGCCGAAAATAATTATATTTAATGTCTTAGCTACTTTTTCATTGCTGAGACAAAATATAGGACACTCACAATTTAAAGAAGAAAAGGTTTATTTTGGCTCACAGTTTGTAGAGTTTTCAGTCTGTAGATAGGCAGCTGCAAGGCGGGGGAGTGCGGCGTGGGAGGGTTGCTCATGATTTGGCAGACAGGAAGCAGAAGGAGTTAAATCCTTCCAGGTCATGCCTCCAGTGACCCACCTCTTCCATTAGATCTCATCTCTTAACACCTTTAAATTCATGGACTAATCCACTGATTATCACAACCCTGTAATCCAGTCACCTCCCCAAATCTCCACCTATGAGCACATGAGGCTTGGAAGGTGTATCCATGAGTATTTTAGGAGAGAAACAAATATAACACCAAATATACAAACGTATAAGAATTTATAAGATTGGTTTACCATATAGTCAGCCACAGAATTGGGTAAGGAAGCATGTAGAGGGTGTCTGCACACTGGAGAATGAAAGTTTCAGTCCAAAGTCTGGAATTCACTGCAGTGTCCTGTGCAAGTCCCTATCAGGAGGCAGATGTGTCTGGGACAGAAGGCTGATGAGTCTATGCAAGAAGGCTGAAGGATGTCTGTCAGGTGGAAGCCGAAGAGTCTCCATTAGAAGCCAGGAGATTACATTCAAACTGAAGACTGGAGTGCTTCCAAAGAACAGAAGTAAGTCTGTCCTCACTCAGTTCCCTTTATACCCTCCAGGTGACAGCCATCCTAAGGGCCAGTTCTCTGCATTCTAAGGTGTAGAATTGCTGAGCTGGCTTAGTTAAGCTTCTAAACTTCTCAAATTGATATAATCAATCATCCATTACAAGGGGACATCTAGATAGAAAACACAACATGCAATATCCTCCTTTGATTTTCACAATAGACAAGAAAATTCAATGATTAGAGAGATTAAACCATCTGTATCTAATTCATAATTTGTAAATGTTCATTGAGTACTTCTTTTTTTTCCATAGTGTATAATTTCATCACTTTAAAATGTCCAGAACAGGTAGTCTATAAAGACAGAAAGTAGATTGTTGCTGCTTAAGACTAGGGTGGATGGATAAATGGGATGTTATGTGACTGAAACCTTCATGAAACAGTTAAACAAATATAGAAGGATTTGGGGTACGTGGCTCACAATTCCACTGATAAAAATTTTAGAACTTATAGAACCAGTTTTTCCTCTACTTGCTGACAACTGTCATTAATTCCCTGTTTACAATACATTCTTATATTTAGTCCTTTAAAAATGAGGTTGATATTGAGTATGTCTGAAACCTAGTCACATTTTTACAATACCAAATTTAATACTAATAGTAGATTTTAGGCAGTCTGACAAGCAAATAATTTACATATTTGCCTGAATAATTAAGGCCCAACCTTAAATCAACCACGTGGTTTGACAATTCATAGAAAAGTGGAACGTGTCAAATTTAGGACTCTTGCTTTTCAATTGTAGTGAAAAAATTAAATTCAAATACTGTTATAATAAAATTTAAATTTTCACTTTATCTACCAAAAATGCATTCGATAAATGCCTTCTATGCAAAGGTGAAATATAATTTATACCTTATTATTTGAAATAATGTTTTACATATGCAGATTCTCAAAAAATGTTCTTTGTCACCTGACACATCTTGATTGTTTGTAGGCCTGTGCTTGTCTTTATTTAGTAAATTTCAAGACAAACTGATAGTTTATGTAACATTCAAACAGCATCAGAGGAAATTGAAATGCCTCTTTGTAGTAATCAAAGCAGCCATATCAACCTAACTAAGATGCATGAGTTTTTTTTTTTTTTTTTTTTTTTTTTTTTTTTTTTTTTTTTTCTCCGGTACTGGGAACTGAACTCACGACCTTGCGCTTGCCAGGCAGGCGCTTTTGCCGCTGAGCTAAATCCCCAGCCCCAGATGCATGAGTTTTGATCAAGGCCCTGTAAAAAACTATTCATGTCATATACAACCCAGAAATTAAAACAAAACAGCACACACACACACACACACACACACACACAAACCAGGATATACTGCTTTGTTGAAAGTCATTGAAGGCCTGTTTTCTCTTACACATTATGGAGAACTATGGATAAAACTTTTAAAAATGTTCATCAGCCACTGTATTTTACTTTCTGTTGTGAATTATAACATCATCTTATCAACTTTTAAACACATGTCGGCAAACTCTGGTGAGGGTTACTCCCAGCATAGTCATTACATACAAGACAATTGTGATAGCTTTAACTTTAAAAATTTTGAACTTTTAAACATAAGAACAGCATAAAGTAATTGCAGATCGATGGTTCTGAAAACTATGTGAAGGCATTGAAAGGTCCTAGTAAGCTTGGAATATAAATTAAGGCTGACTGGAAATGTAATTTAGTTGACGGCATTTCACTAAAAGATAATTTGCTTCTGTGGCTGCCAACTCACATTTGTGTGAATCTGGAGACAAAACAACACACATACATACACACACACACACACACACACACACAGAGTACAGCACAAACAGACACCTCATCAGAAATGGTGCCAACCATGTTAGCCTTATTAGCCCAGAAAGCTGTTTCAAACAGATGGAAATAATGCTTGGGAAAAATGGACTTTCTGGTTAGAAAACTAGAGTTGCTCTTTTTTTTTTTTATGTTTCAAAATATATTTGTACTAGTCAATTTTTAGTAAGGACACCAGGAATCCTGAATCCATATTGATTTTATAACTGTCTCTATAAATTATTCATAAGATAGCTAGAAATACACAAAAAAGCTGGCGTTTGCTTTCTGGTTTCCATTTTTACCCCCCTGCCTATAGCTCCAGATTGAGTTTCTGTGACATATTTGGATGATCATTTGGCCTTTTCTTGCATACCAATATCATAGTATCTGACCTAAATCAGACATTTCAAAAACTTAATGATGTTTAGAGGGAAAATCCCAGGACACTTCTTTCCTCAAAGGCATCTCTCCTGATTTTCACCCATTAGTCATGAATGTAATAATCCCAAATAAGATGTAAAAAAATCAATATTCTCTCAGTGCAACAAGAGTTAACTTCATAATAAATACTAGAATCTAAATTTGAATAATTTTGTGTTTTCATTTGACATCAAGATTTCCTTGCAAAATTGTTTTATTTGGCCCACTTAGTTTACTTTAATACCATTTCTTTACTTGGAGATAAACCAAAAAATTTCAGAATTTGAACAAAATTTGACCTACTAACAATCATATCAGCTACAAGTTTTGAGTTATTTCTCTTAATCAAACATACTCTATATGAAATGATCGCCACATTTGAATTTTGATCATCAAAAGTATTTTAAAACTATAAATATGTTCCTGAAACATCTCCCATAATATAAATCTGAAGCTTTTGAAATTACAGATATTGCATTATATAAAATAAGTAAGGTGTACAATAATTTCATAACAGAAAAATTTGATATATGATGCAGATTATCTATCTATCTATATAACTAGATAAAGAAAAGCATTAGGCAATCTCATTTAAAATCTGTTATATTTGCTTATTATTACAACAGAAACACTATAAGCATTCATCATGTGAGCCATCAATAATAAGCAAATTCCTGTAATTCATGAGATTTTTGGACAATATTTTGGGGAGGTATAGCATATAAGATATCAAAGTCCCATGGGACAAAAGTTTCCTGGATCTAGAATATTAATGAAGAATTGGCTATATTGATGATAAAATAAATTAAAAGTTCAATTTCACTATTTTAGGATATCAATATACTCTATAATAATGTCTATTGTATAATATGAACTATGGAATTTTCTAAGCCAATAAACAATACACAAACTTTGGATTAATTTTCTAGTACCGAAGAAAAATAATATTTATAATGACATATTAACCTCCCATAAATATCTGAATTATAAAATTTGTTCTTTTCAGTTATTTGTCTATAAATGTGACCATAAATAATTAGTGTGTGCAGTTTTGAACATTTGTGAGTTTGAGAGAAAGACGAGAGAGAGTGATCAAGGCAGAGATGAAGACAGAAAGTGCAGGAGGGATGGGTGTTTTTCTTTAACAATAACAGATATGTGAACTTTATTTTATATAGCAAACTTTTCCATATATACATATACTCAAAAAGAAAATAAAATCCACTCAGTTCTTAAGACCAATTTTCACCAGACTTTTCATTTTTCTCTATGACTTTTGGCAAGTATTGTAATAATTCTGTTTATAACCACCTATGAATTGGAAAAAACATGTGAGGCTCTAGAAAATCTTTAAAAAGTGCGCCTTTGATACAAGTAATTGTTCAAAAATAATAAGTGTTGGGGCTGGGGATTTAGCTCAGCGGCACAGCGCCTGCCTGGAAAGCGCAAGGTAGTGAGTTTGATTGCCGGTGCCGGAAAAACAAACAAACAAAAAAAAAGTGTTGATTTTGGCAGCATCCATGTTATTGGTTTTTTTCATATATTTTAAAAATGAGATTACAGAGAACTTAGATTTATTATTCTACAAAATCTGTCTTAGCGCACACAACATATGCAAACAAAAGATATTTTCCTTAAATTAATTTCATTTGTATCATATTTTTATGCTGTGTGCCAGGCTAAGAATGAATAGAGACAAAATTTGGTTTACCATCATACAATATTAGACAAAGTTATGCCAGAATCAGTCTATTTGTGAACTGCTATATTTTGATGCTATATCATCTAGTTTATTAGGGAGGACAATTAGATAAATACTTTGCTAATAAGTTCCTAAAATCAGTAATCAAATTTCAAAGCACTATTTTAGAGGAAAGCTGTTTTTGACACTAAATGCTGGTTATTTGGAATGAATGGAGATTTCCTCACTAAACATCTGGCACTTCCAATTTCAAAGTTGTACCTATACAATAATATTAAATATGAATCTTCTGTGAATTGCTGGTCCCAAAGAACAATCCAATGTACACATTAGTTAGGCTTTTCATCTTGTCCAATTACCATATACTGTCTTCTCAGTGAAATTACTATAGTGTGAACACTACGCAGAATGTTAGTATTGATGGAGACATACCCTTCCAGTAAGTAGGCATGAGAGAACGTTATTTCAATGTCAGCTACTAATCTTAGGGGCCATAATCAACTCACAACAATGCCCAATGTAATTGGCAGTTAAAAAGCTGAAGTTGAAAACTCCCAGAAATGTTCAACATTTTTGTTCTGTTTGCTTACCAGTTCATCATAGTGATCTCTGACAATTCATATTATTATTTTTTAAAAAATTGGCATCGCCTTTGTCATTCTTAGCCAATGAGTCTGTTAAATATATTCCATTAGAACAATTTGGGCTCTCTCACTGCCAGTTAACCTTACCACCTCCATCCTATGAGTCGTATAGTTAATTGACTTCCTTAGCTTTGTGTTTGTTCAAAATCAAAGCTCAATCTATTAACATTTCAAAATTCACCATGGGTTGTACAAAACCTTTCTGAAGGAAGAATTTAAGGTCTGCTCATGAATCAACATAAATTCACAATTCAGTCTCCCCCCCACCAAAATGTTCAAAGCAAAGCAAAATGGAGTTCAATAGATCTGCCGGAACTCTCTTTCATTAATTGCTATGGATTATTTTTAAGGCTTTCTGATTGATCATATTTCAAGCCTATTCAATTCAGTCAATATGTCTTGAAGTTTTGTATAGATGTTATATACATCCTTTTGAAAAAATAATTATAGTTATGGAAAATAATTCTCTGTTATTCTTTTATTGCCAGGCAATATATTGCTATCATTAGCGACAATTACTCAAGTGAATGAACTATATTTGTAAGTTTTTGACAATGATGTGCGTATAAAGTATTTGTAAGTTGAACAGAAAAAAGCATGGGAAAGTAAGAATCAGGGGCCTGAGCACACAACAATTCACCAGCCACATGATGTTGTTTCATAAATTGATGTCTTTGGGCTTCAGTTTCCCCAGTTGTCTAACTCAGAGAGCTATCATTCATCAATACTCTATGATGACTTTTTTAAAAATTTCACTGTGGATCAGCAAAAGGTTAGTTCATAATCTATCAAATGACCATAACTATGATCCCAATGGTTTTTATAAGAGGACTATTACATTATATATAAAATATAACTGTAAATGAATTATACAGCTAAGAACCACCTACTTGCCTATTCATCATTTGAGTATAGAACCACCTTAGCATATGACCTTTTCTATCTTGTTTTTGCCCAATGTTTTCTGTATCAGAGCATTTCCAAATGATCATTGCCAACTGAAAAGGACAATGTGATATATTGTTACATATTAAAAGACTGTAAAAATTGGGATTAGTGAGGAACAAGGTCAATGAAATGCCTATCCTTTCAAACCATTGTAACCAAAACCGAACAAATTGAGAGTTAAGTGGAAAGAGGGAGAAAATTCTTTAATCCTATGTTCTCAACAAATGAAATTACCATGCCTGGAGTTTAGCACTTTAAAGCCATTCTAATAACCTGGAGTTTTCCATTAAGCGCAATGGAGAGCTCAATGGTATAAATTCCACCTAGTGGAGCCAAAAATGTTTTAAGCATATCTTTGGAAGTAGTAATCCTCTTTTGCATGTTGCAATAACAAGATGTTTTTACAGATTATGTGCTAAACTCATGAAGGCATACATTCAGAGTGATTTCAGTGAATTAGAGTCTAAACGTGCTATGCTTAGGAAAATGATTATTATTGTCACAGTTAGGTGTCACAATATTTTTATAAGTTAAACAAGTAATTTAAAACCAATGCAGAGATATTCAAATAATCTTATATCTGAGGAGAAAGTATCTTTAAATTTCATTAATGTGTCTTAATATTGTGTAGGTATTTAATAAGATATTTTTGTAATTCTTCTTCAGGCCTTGGGACAGTGTGATGAGTTATGTATATTTTTCCCTTGTGGTAAAAAAGACATAATATGAGATACACACACAAAAATATCCAAGTGCCCAGTGTACTATTGTTAACTATAAGCACAATATTGTACACCAGATCGCTAAAATTTTTCAGTCCTCCACAAATAAAACTATACTCACTGACCAGCAATTCCTCATTTTCTCCTACTCCCAGCAACCACTATTCTACTTTCTGTTTTTGTTTCTTTGTATTTCTTTCTTTTATGAATTTTACTGAAGTAGTTACCTTGTAAGAGTGGGATTATAGAACATTTGACTTCTTGAGACTGACTTATTTCACATAGGGACAATGTTTTCAAGGTCCATCTATGTTACAGCATGTGACAGTTCTTTCTTTTTATAAGGCTGAAAAAATTTTTACTGTGTGTATGTACCACAGTATCATAATCCATTCATCATTAGAGAAACATTTAAGTTGTTTGCACATCTAGACCATTGTGAATAATGCTGCAGTGAACACCAGAATGCATATACCTCTCTGAGATCCCAATTTCAATTCTTTTGGCTCTGTATCCAAAAGTGGGATTGCAGGATCATATCTTAGATCTATTCTGAAATTTTTGAAGAACCTTAGTGTTTTCATAGCATCTGAACAATTTTATATTCCTACCGACAGGGCAGAAGCATTCCTGCTTCTCCTTGTTCTCACCAACACTTGTTATTTCTTCCTTTTTTGACTAATAGCCATACTAGCAAATGTCCTGTCACATGAACGTTTTCCTTTTTTCTCTTTTCTTATTTCTTCCTTCTTTTCCTCCATCCACTCCCTAGTGGCTCTTCCCATTTGAATATTTTCTTCTTATTTCACAATATCTATTATACATTTTGGTCCTTATTTACATTTTCAGTTTCTCATACCAGAAAAACTGTGTAATATTTGAACATGTGTGTCCAATTTATTTCACTTAAGAGTATGGTCTCAAGGTGAATCCATTTACCTAGAAACATCTCAAGTTTATCCTTCTTTATGGTGGAGTAGTACTCCACTGTATAAAAATACCACATCTTTACCCTTTTATCAGTTGATGGGCATTTGGTTTGTTTCCAAGATTTAGCTATTACAAAGGGTGCCACTATAAACATGGGTGTGCATATATAGCTGTTGCATAATGCTTTTAATTCTATCAAAAAGATACCAAGAAGAGGAATAGCTGGATCAAATGGAACCTCTGGTTTTAGTTTATTTGAGGAATCTCCACACTGATTACCATAGTGGTTTCACCAGTCTGCACTTCCCCCAACAGTGGAGAAGGGTTCCTTTTTACCCACAACCCTGTCAGCATTTGTTTTTGGTTGATTTCTTGTTAATATCCATGTTTCTGAGGTGAGATAGAATCTCAGTTTGTCTTAATTTGCATCTCTCAAATGATCAGTGATGTTGAACATGTTTTCATATGTTTACTTGCCATTTGTACTTCTTCATCTGAAAAGTGTCTATTCACTTCAGATGCATGTTATTGGATTTGGGGATCTGCACGTTTTTAGTTCCATATATATTCTAGTAGTCCTTTGTTATCACACCCATCCTGATTTTCTTAAATTGTTTATCTGTAGTCTGTTGTCATTTTCTAAGCGTCTTTAGAAAATTTATTTTGAATTGTTTGTCAGGCAATTTATCTCCAATTCTTTGGGGTGATATACTGGAAAATCAGTGTCTTCCTTTGGTGGTGTCATGTTTCCCTGATTTTAGATGAACCTTATATCTTTTTGAAGATGTTTATGCATTTGAAGAAGGAGTCATGTCTTCTGAACTTTATGAACTGGTTTTGGTTAGGAAAGCCCATCAGTCTTGGAGGGGAAAGCATCTTGGGGTACACTGTGACACTGGGTCTATGACACCAGACAGACAGCAAGCATAGGAAACTTCGATGGCTGTACCTCTGAGTAGGAGGGCATTGGGCCTTATCATCTCAGGTAGCTGGAGTCTATAATATCAGTACCCACATGGACTTTGGTTGTCAGAGCTGTGAGATATATGTGGATGTTGGGAGTGCTATTGGGGTCTTTAGTTTTCCCTCTTGGTCCCTTTTTATGGGATGGGGCTGACAGCAGTTGAAGCTAGTCAATAGTGTGCACATGTTTACTGCAAAAACTATCTGCAGGCATGTCTGTGGTAGAAGAAACCAGCAGCATGCTTGCACAAGATGGCAACAACTGAGGTCAGGTGTAGGGGTTGGGAATGGCTGAGAGCACAGGCCATGGTAATGGGGGGTTGGTAGCTTGTATATGAGCAGTTTTAGGGACTGGCTATAGTCTGACAACAAGGGTTAGGTAGCCTACATGTGCGTCGGAAGCTACAAGGTCAGATTGTATGAGTACATGCATATACAGAGATAGGAGTGGAAGCATGCAGTAACCTGAGTGTAGGGGTCAGCTCTTGGGTGTGCATGACAGTGGGGTCAGAGAATTTGATGGGGGGACAACAGGGCTGTTTGTTGGCACATGTATAGTAACCATATTGTGTGCTTGGGGTACAGCGGCTGAGTTGGCTTTCAGGAGGAAGACGGTAGCTTAGACACATGGGGAGTGTGAAGTTGTTGGGGTAGGACCTTTTGCAGTGAGTGAAAGCTAAATGGGCTCCACTGCTACTATACTGGCAGTTAATTTCCTCAACAGCAAGTGCTGCTAAATTCTTTTGTAGAATAAGCTAGAACCAGGAATACTGAAGGATCATTGGCAGTAAAACTGCATGTTGCAGGGCTGCTGAGAAGTAAAGTGAGATCCTCAATGGAGAAATCTGCTGGAATTCTGTGCTGAGAAGCCCCCTGAGGTTCAAGGTGCCTATTGGTGCATGGCTGATACTGAAATAACTCATTTCTCTTCTTTCACTGTCTCCAGACGTCTCATCTCTTCTGGTTCCCCTGGAGATCTGGGTGGGATGAAGTTGAAGCTGGTTATCCAGGCAGTATCCTGAAATGCACAGGATGATGGTTATTCACACTGTTCTGCTGTCTCCTGGAAAGTAAATGTGTAAGCCAGTGAGTTCCTTCTCTGTGCTGAACAATAATGGTTTTAGGGATGGGCGATACAAATGAAATGAAACTGTTCTTTCTACCCTTTTTGTGTGGTTCTTTTCTTCAGCTGTGGCACTATGGCTCCTTAAGATTATCCTAAGTTCTTCCGAAATTGTTTATATTCATTGATATATTCCAAATTGTTGCTGGGTGTCCAAGTGCATCAGCGTGCTAACTAAACTGGAAACTCTTGTTCATTTCTGAAGAATATTTTTACCCAGTACACTTTTTTGTTCTGTTATTGGACACAGGGTATCATTATGTTGCCTAGGCTGTACTTGAACTTGTGATCCTCTGGCCTCAGCCTTCTCAATTGCTGGGATTATGGGGTTACAGGTATGTGCCACCACATCTGGCTAAGTATAATACTCTCAGTTGCTAGGTTTCTTTTTCTTTTCTGTTAGCACTTTAAGTATAACATCCCACTGCATATTGACTCCATTGGAATATTATTCATGTTAGGTTTCCCTTCAACATGATGAGTCCTTTTTCTTTCACTAATTTCAAAGTTTTCTTTTCATTTTTAAAAGTTTTCATTATAATGTATCATGGCACTGATTTTTTATTCTGTTGGACTTCGTAGAGATTAGTAGATGTGAATGGATTTAATATTTGGAAAATTAGCAACCATTATTTCTTTAAGTATTTTGAAGGTTCCTTTCTTCTTTCTCATTCTCATAATTACTTTCACATACTTTCTGGCATGCTAAATGGTTTCCCACTTTTCTATGAGGCTGTCTTCATATATATTTATTATTTTTCCATTGTTTTGGGATTGGATAATCTCCATTAATCAACCTTAAAATTCACTGATTCTTTCTTCTAGTAGTTTAACTTCACTATTGATTCCTTCTAGACAGTATTTGATTTTGCTTATTGTAGTTTTCAACTACAGAATTTCCATATGGCTCCCCTTTTACAATTTCTATTTCTTTACTAACCTCTATTTTGAGTTATTTTCATATTATACTCCTTTACTTTATAAGTATGCTTCCTTTTTGTTCTTTTTAAATATTCTTATTAACTATACTTTGAAGTCTTTGGTGCTAAATTTGATATCTGAGCCCTTTCAGTTTACATTGCTTGCTTTTTTCCTTTTCTCTGTGAGGTACACAACTGTTTCTTCACATGAATCATATCTTTCTTCAGAACTGTATATCTTACATAACTGTGGTAATCCTGGATACTCGGCCCCTCATCTGGGCTTGTTCTTGATTTTTATTTGTTCTGTGACTTGAATGAACCATTTCAATGAAGTGTATTTTCCTTACACTGTTCAGTTTCACAAAGCCACCTTGGTCACTTACAGATTCACCCTGAGATAACCATGGTTTTAGTAGGCTCCTCTTTTACTGTATCTTTCCATGATGTTTCTGTTAAGCCGTTTTCCTCTGTTAAGAACACATCTACCTATTGTCATCTGCTAGGTTCTTGTTGACTGTTATTTTTGACAATAACCTTACAGCAAATTTACTGTATAGTCTGGTATTCTTTGGAGAGATAGTCTGAAGAACTTGGAAAAACTCTTTTTATCTGTCTCCTTTTTAGTCTTTTAAGCTTTGTGTTAATCTATGATATTAGCCTGTACTTCTCACAGAGCTTCCAATTAGTCTCAATTGCTAAAAGCAAATTATTGTTTCAGCAGTACCATTAGACCTGAACTTCCTCTCACTCTGTTTCTTATCATCAGATCTTCTGTGGAGAGCTTTTGGGCCATTTGCTCTTATGGCCTTCATCTCCCATCGAGTGAAAGCTTTGTTCCATTGCCAGTATTTTGGAGCTGTGTTCATGGAGAGGAGCTCACCGGCCTTTGAGTGATTGTCCTACTTTTTGAGCAGGGAACCATCTGATGCTGGTATCCTCTAGTTTGGGTAGCTTAACTCTCTTGGCAGGGAAGCTCTGCCCAAATGAGCTAGCTGAGGTGTGAACATTTGGTACCTAGCACTTTCGATATTTTGCATCTGGATGATGCTTCTACTGTGCAATTAAAGTACAAATCTAGGTGAAGAGCCCCAGACCTCTCAGAGGTTCTAATTTGAAATAGGTTTTCTCTAGTGTGGAGCGAGGTTCATGATAAATGCTGATACCTTGAACTCTTCTGGTAGATGCTCCATGGTTGGGAAAGAGAAGGAGCCCTGCATTTCCTGCTGTATGTGTGAATTGCACTATCCTGAGCTGAGGGGGTTGCAGTTTGGTATGGCATGCAACAGGATCTCACTGTTCTGAGATTTAGTAGGTTTCCTTGAACAAACATTTCTCCATATACCTTAAGGACAATTTTCATATGCCTCATATCCCTTCAATTCTCAAAAAAATTGTTTTCATCAGTTTTTTTTTTAACTGATGAGGTCTATGGGACTTCTGTAACATCTTTATGGAAATTACTTCTCTCCTACTTTCTTGTTTTATTTCATAGGGAATAAAATAAAAAATAACAATAAAAGAAAGCTTCAAAACAAGCTAGTAGGAGAGTAACAATAATTAACATATTGTGTATTGTTGTCTACATAGTAGTTATTCAGAGTACAAGACATAGGCATGAAATATTGTCCAAACAATATTAACACAGACTTTTCTTTTCAATGAAATAAAAGAAACTGGTTGTATAACTATCTTTACTATTGTGTGTGCACATATATATATATTTTCCCCTTCTTCTTTCCTTCTTTTCCCCTTTCCCCATCACAGTTTCTCTTTTCTTTTCAACATTTTCTTCCCTATTCATAATATCTATTGTACATTTTGGATCTTTTTTACTCATTCAGTTTCTCATACTAGTGAGACAATATGATGTTTACAAATGTCTCACTTGCTTTTGATTAATATTTTCACGACTTACTTTCTTCCATCTCTTTACTTTCATTCTATGTAGTACATTTTGTGTAGATAGCATATAGTTACCATAGTTAATATGCTACTTAAATCTGTCTGTTACTTGGTACATGTTGACCATTCACTTTTAAAATAATCTGGTATAGTAAGTGTTAAATTTACCATTTCCATTTCGTCTTTCTTTTCTTCCTTTCTTTCTGTGTATAGGAACAACACAGGGTCTTCAGATTGAGCTGCATTCCCAACCCTTTTTTATTTTCATTTTGAGACAGGGTCTCATTGTGACCCTCCTGTCTCAGTCTCCCAGTGTTTTGGGATTGCTGGTTTGCTTAGCTTCTTGTAGTTTTTTTTTTTTTCCATTTTTTCTGTTTTCCTTTTTCTACACTTGTTTCATTGTTTCTTTCTTCCTCTTGGTTACTTGAAAAATTTTTAGAAAGCTATGTTTCTATGTGTATAGTATTTTTTAGTTTATATATCATGTAGCTTGTTTTAGTTGTTGCAGTAGGTATTCGTTATGTGTACATAATTTAGCACAGTCTATTGTTGCGATTTGACTAATTCAAGTGAAGACAGAAGCCTTATTTCCCTTTACAAGCATTTACTCTTCCGTTTTAAAATATGGCTTTCTTAAACATTTCTTCTATCTACACTTGAACTTATATCAGATATTGCTATAAGTTTTTCTTAAACTCATTGACATAATTTAGAAAACTCAAATGGAGGAGGAACACTTTGACTTTAGCTCATATATTTGTTTACCTTGTTCTTTCCCACATCCCACTTTTTTAAGTTTCAAGGTTTTCCCCTTTGTTTCTTTTTAATGAGAACTTTCTTTAGCCACTCATTTAGTGTCGATCTACTTTAGTAAATTCTCTCATTTTTCCTTCAGTTAACATGTTGATTTTCTGTCATTCGTGAAGGATATTTTTCACTTGGTATTGGATAGTGAGTTGATAGATTTTTTTTTCTTTCAGCAATGCTGTACTATTTCCTTCTTGTTTCCATTATTTTATTATGTTGTAATTTGTTTTTTCAACTAATGAATTTTATGTATTTATTATGTATGATATTTTTAAATACATATACCCTGAAGGATGCCTAAATAAAAGTAGTTAACACATATATTACTTTACATACATAACTTTCTCGTTGTTTGTAAGAACGCTTAAAGTTTACTCTTAGTACTTTTGAAGAATATGATGAATTCTTATTAACTATGGTCATCCTTCTGTACAAGAACTCCCTTGAACTTCTTTTCATTTAATAAAACAGAAATTTTGTATCCTTTGATCAGCATCTTCTTTTTTTGTTTTTTTGGTTTTTCTCCGGTACCGGGAACCGAACTCACGACCTTGCACTTGCTAGGCAAGCGCTTTTGCCGCTGAGCTAAATCCCCAGCCCCAATCAGCATCTTCTTAACCTCCAACTCCTGGTAACTACTGGCACCCAGTAAGCACTAGTATTGCTTCCATTGCTTTTGATGATAAAGTCATTGTCTTTACAATTGTTTTTCCCTTGCACATTAGGTATTATTTCTCCCTCACTGCTTTCAAAAATGTTTTTGTATTTAGTTCTCAGAATATGATACATCTTTGTGTGTGTGTGTGTGTGTGTATGTTTCTTGCATTTATCCAATTTGAGATTTACTCAGGCTCTGGAATCTATAGGTTTGTGCATTTTTTGATCAAATTTGGGAACTTCTCAATCTTTATTTCTTGGAGATTTTTTTCATACTCCACACTTTATACTTTCTTTACATGACACTGTTGACATAATATCATACATCAGTGATAATGACAGATAACCTAGGCCTGTTTTTAGTCTCAGCATATCCTACACAGTTTACTGGAAAATAGCTTGAAGAAAAGAAATTACTGAGAGTAGAGGAGTCACTTTAATGTGTTTTTTTCCTCCATAGAGTGACCTTTCAAGTCTTAGCTTTCTTATTTTTCCTGAAGCCTTTAATAGCTGTTTATATTTTTATTCTATACTCATGGTGCTTCTAGGAAAGATAGCTTGATATTAGCTACTCTAGCAAGATGAAGCCAAACACATCTACACAGGATATTTAGAAGGTCTCAGAGAATTATTTTTCTTAATCTACTTTAAAAAGCTGGTGGAAAAAACTGAGTGATGCAGCCATTTCATTTGCTATTAAAGATATATAGAGTAGAAGAGGGTGCCTTCCTCACTTAGGTAATACAAACGTAACGCCCCTCTCCCAGATTGTGGTTTCATGACCATTTGTGGCACGGGTGCATGAGTCAGTGAAAGCTGGAAAGTGTTTTCATTTGCTAAGTAGCCCAAGGAAAGTCAGACTGAGAGGGTTGTTAATGGAATAATATGTGTTCAGAAATTTTCACTGATTCTGAATTAATTAACTGTGAAAGATTTTGTAATGGAAAAAAAGTAATTAAATGAACTCTCTACTTGGAGCCCGATATCTCAGCTTTTCTCTCTATAACTTTAGAAAGATCACTTCACCTCTTTTAAAAGTAAGTGTTGGAGAGCAAGATCTCAAAACTCTATGATATTATGAGCTGTATCACATTAATTAGAAGGTAATTGTCATTACTTAGATGCCATGGTGAAAATATAGAGACAAATGCAAGGAGAGAGAGTTTTTCACTTTTTTGGTTCATTTTCAAGGATAAGGCAACTAATGATATAATTTATACTTATCATTTACGTACAGGCATTTATATGTACCATCTTAATCCAATAACCACTGTTAACATCCCCAACATGTCTTAGTTTGAATAAGATATAGTAACCATAGATTAGGATTCAGGCACTTAGCTTTAAGGTCATGAAGAAAAACTGAACATTATATATATATATATATATATATATATATATATATATATATTTTTTTTTTTTTTTTTTTTTTTTGGTGTGGGGGTGGTTTCCAGTACTGGGAACTGAACTCATGACCATGCACTTAGCCAGGCAGGCGCTGTGTCACTGAGCTAAATCCCCAGCCCTGAACATGATATTTTAACAATACTTATTTTACCTTTCTGCTGCTTGCTGTACCCTAGGCACCAAAACAAAGATAAGTGCAAAAGGTTGGAGTTAAATTTGAGAATAACATGGGCCAGAGCACTAGTAAAGAGTAATATTTTGTGCTGACAAAGGAAAGAGCCAAAGTTAGGCTTTACTTGTTTCTAAGATTTAGCAATAGTTTCATCTATTAGTGGAGCATGTATTTGGAAACAACTGATCTAAGCATTTTTCTTTCTCAAGAATAACAGTAGCAGGGCTAGGTGTACCAGAAAGAAACCAATGTTGTTCAAGTCTGAAACTTAAAGGTCAAAGTATCTCTAAATAAATGGGACATATTCTTTCAACATGGAGGCTACTTCCTTAACAGTTGTACATTCTCAGTGATGTGCTGCTTCTGAGACAAATAAGGCATGTCTCCGTGGTTTTGGCCCAAAGTATGCCATCAACTTGAAATGTAATTGAATTTCTGTCATGCTGTTCTGTCTGTGAGGATTAGATAGTTCAAAGCATAAAAATCAATGTGCTGTAACTGAAGTTGGAAAAATGTGACACGATCAGCAAGCAGTAAGACACAAAAAAGAGCATTTAGTAAGTACCTGCCTATCCTGAACTTCTGCTAGGAATTAAAGAGCCCACACTTTAGCCAATACCCTGGGAACCACTTTTGCTGAAATAATATTTTGTCAACCAGCTAGAATCTGTATTTTGGACTATGGCACTGCACATATTCTAGAGAAATTTTTCAAGAAAGTGAGAATGTTGCACTTTTTTTTTCACTGACATACACCCAGCCATATATATATTTTTTTTCCAAAGAGAGAAAGGATAAACAGAGTTTTGAAACAGGTTGGTAGGAGAGTTAGAATAGTTAATATATTGCATATTGTTGTCTTCGTAGTAGTTAGAGTACAAGATATAGATGTGATATCTTGTCTAAACAATATTAGAACAGAGCATTCTTTTTAGGGAACTAAGAGAAGCTAGCTGTAAAACTACCTTAACCATCTTGTGTATACATATATTTTTTTCCCTTTCTTCCTCTCCCCTGTTGCAGTTTGTCTTTTTTGCACAGGTTTTTCCCAGTTCACAATATCTATTGTGTGTTTCAGATCCTATCTTTTTACACATTTTTAAATTTTCAGGTAGAGATTTGCTAAGTTGCTAAGTTTCCCAGGTTGGGCTCAAAGCTGTGATCCTCCTGCCTCAGTCTTCCAGTTCACCAGGATTAGAGGTACGCAACACCATGCACAGTTAAGGAAACATTGGATTTTTAACTGCTTAAGGGATTTTGTTCACAGAGTTAACTCAGTGTAGTTAGAAAGCCTTCTTTTACACTCAGTCTTATACTAGGACTGGTTGTTTAATTCCTGTAACAGACAGCATTGAAGAAAATGTGAAGCATTTAATTTTCTTGTTCATTTACGGGTGCTAGCAAAAAAATAATTATCGATATGAATCAAAATATGGTATACCCATTATTTTCAGATAAAGAAAAGACAACCAGTTTTTTCCTTAAGAGCTCAAAGCAGCCAAGGTTTTCCATAGGGAGTAAAACTTTGCCATGGCCTGTTATCATTTCGTATCTAAGACTCTAATATTTGCAAAATTGATGCCATTACTTACCTAAGTGCTCACACAGTTAAAATCTAGTTCAAATTCACAACCTTTGAACAGCTGAATTTGTCAATCCATTTCTCTATATGAGTCCTTCAAATAATATGTGCATAAACTTTATGTGATGTTTTTACATGGACTTATCCACTTTAAAAAAAAAACCAAAAAGTACAAACAAAAAATAAACTGGTATTCTCAGTGTGGCCAAGTCTACTTATAGAGATTATTGTTCTCTTTTTCTCTATTTTTAAGTGTTTAAACCATTGCAATTAAAATTCTATCATTGTTTTCAACTTCTGTGTAACAGATTATCTTGCAACTTAGACCTTAAAACAACCAGTGTTCATTACCTTAGTTCCTGTGGATCAGGAATCCAGGCATGGTTAAAACATGTGCTCTGCCTCTTGGAAGGTTCTAATTAGAGTTTTAGGCAGGCTGCATTCACCTCTACTTTCTGTTGAGAGAGTATCTGCTTCAAATTTATTTATGTGGCTATTGACACAAGGCTTAGGTACTCACGGGATATTGACTAGAAGTACCAGTTTCTTACTTTGTGGCTTTTCTCACAGTAAGAAAGGTAACTTTTTCCCAGAGCAAGGTTTTGAAAGAGAATGCTATTGAGTGGGCATGCAAGTTGCAAACCATAGTCTTTTTTGTTGTTGTTATTGTTTTTTCCGGTGCTGGGAATAGAACTCACAACGTCGCGCTTGCCAGGCAGGCGCTGTGCCGCTAAGCTAAATCCCCAGCCCTCGCAAACCATAGTCTTGTTGTAGCCTAATCTTGAAAATGATAAACTATTACATTTGCATCTTCTATTAAAATGAAGAGAGACAGTAAGTGTGGCCTACCCCAAAGAAAGGAATTACACAGGAGTGTGAACTCCAGGAAGACTGGAGAGCTGGAGCATCATTTTAGTGATCGCCTGTCACAATTACCCTCCACCCGTGCTTACTCATCCTTCTATCCAAGACCTTTACAAATGCTTCAGTGCTCATCCTGACCTCTCTTTCTCACTGAAGCCTTGATCAGCTTTACTGAATACTAGTTTTGCCTTTTCAGAGAGCTGACATAGTGGGAACTCTCTAAGTACTGGACATGTATTACCTGTAATTTTAGGTATATTTTCAGATACCTTTACCTCACTGTCTCATTCAGAGTGTAAGCGCCTGGAAAGCAGACCACATCTCAAATTCATCTTGTGTCACTCTACCTCATTGTTTGGATCAATGCTTTTCATTTCACAGACATTCGGTGAGTTTCTGTGGCTAAGACCTTTTAAAAAACTATATGGGGACCTGAGAAATACACTGACCTGGAATTCAGTCATTTCTATGGTGTCCCTAATGTAGCATTCTGGAACTTTTCCCATAAATCCATAAAGCAGTTCATTTTAGTACAACAATGAACACAATCTAAGTTAGAAGAGACAGCAAATTTAAAGAAGATACACAAGCTTCTTAGAAGCAGCTCTGTAACATCTGTCACTTTAAATTCCAGGCACATTAACACTTCCAAGTTCTGACAAAATGGTACAAAAGAGGATGAAGACATAGAAGTACTTTCTCTCAAAAAGAGATCCTGACGTAAAAGATCATCCTGGCTGTAAGCTTGTGAACTTTTAAATGCTTGGAGGCATTCAAAGTTTAAAGCATTTATTCTTGAAAGCCTGGGTGTTCACACAAGTTGAAAATGAAAGCCACTAAAGTGCTTTTTCTGGAAGACTTTCTGCTCTTCCAGTCTCTGCTTTGTAACATTAAATGGCCTAGAGGTCACAAAATTAATATTCATTCTTATAGATGCAATCTCCCATCAGACCCTTTTGCTTCCTTTTGTGCTGAATGATCCGCAATTCCATCCATATAAACCTGTTCAAAATATTGAATTTAAACTGTTTAGAAACCATTCTTAAGGTTCTAGAATTAAATGGAAGAAAGGAACAGATCCAAGAGGGCTACTGTCTCTCATCCTCACACTTATACATATATGCTTGCAGTAAAGGCTGTTAACCTTTGAGAAAATGGAGCTTGTCATATTCTCTACAAAGATATTCTTCTTTTGTAGGACTGGGAAATGACCCCAGGGGTTTGACTATGCTAGGTAAGTGCTCTATCACTGAGCTATACTACCAGGCCCCTGTGCAAAAATCTACCTAGCAACCAGGATGAAGTAACTTATATTAACTTACCTTTAAAGAAATTATGATAAAAGGCTACATATCCGAAGATAGGCTCATTCTCAGTGGATGTATATCTAGAAAGACAGTTCTACAAAAGGAATGTGGAGAATGAGGATGATGAGAAGTGAGAAGATCTCCCTGACTTGCAGCATCCAAGACAAAACCTAATGAACCGCATATGGAATACTATCTAAACTTCAGTCTAGTGATTATCTTCCTTTAATATTTGGGTGACCTGCTTCACTTAAGTGAAGAAACTTTTTTTTTTTAAGTCAGGGGGCCAAAGGACTAGGGTTCCTAGGATATGAACTGCTTCAGAAAATCTTATTGCTAAATGTTGATAAATCAAAGAAAGCAAACACATTTGAAAACAGAAACAACAGCAAATGATATTTAACCAGAGCCTTTACTAAATAGCATGCCACTCGCCTTACCATAGAAAGACAATTGTTGCCATGGAAAACAGATCATTACACTTTGTTTATATAAAGCATTTCTGCTATTCAAATTCCCTTCATATATTTATCTCATTTTATTCATACCACTTTGTTACTGAAGAGCAAACTGAAAAAATGCTTTATCTATTCAGAATTTTTTATCTATTCAAAATTTTATATTTACTTTTATAATAATGAATATATGAAACTCAGAGTTCATTCAAAACAGTATAGAGAAATCTTTACAAATATAGAAAAGGCTAACATAGACACACTCAGAATAATTGAGTATGCTCTGTAGGAAAGCTCTGAGTTAAATCCACAAAGAACAAACTGCTGCTTCCTAAATAAAAGAACTACACTCTCTGGCTCCAGTTTCTCGGTGTTATAACAGTTTCAACACACTAAAGCAAAATTGCTCTGCACCTGAAAGGGCAGGCTTCGCAGTTTCCTACCACTCATCCTCTACTTACCCAGTTCTCTCTGCTTCCTCTATTTTTGCTTGATGTAAAATCTTTCAAGATCCAGCTAAGATAAAAACTTTTCCCATGAAGTCCTTAATCATCTTACCCAATGAAAGCAACATCTTCCCACTATTGATTTCTGTAGCATTTTTTTCTGTTTGTCTCATGTTGTTTATCCTGTATTCGAAATACATTTACATATATATGTGTATGAGTATATGCATATATGTGTGTAGACGTTTGGGTATATGTATGTGCTTCTCTACTGTATTCCACCATGCAAGCTTTCCTGAGGGAAGGATCCATATCTTAGGCATTTTACAATTTTCTCTGTAATATCTCTCTACAGTAAATTTTTAAAAATGCTTCACCTGGCATGGTGGAGTATGCCTGTAATCCCAGCACTCTGGGAAGCTGAAGCTAGAGGATTGCAAGTTCCTGTCGAGACTGGGCAATTTAGCAGTACTTTTTCTCAAAAATAAAAAAGAAATAAAGGGCGTGGTTATATTCCAGTGTGCAGGCCCTGGGTTCTATCCCCAGTGCTATGAAAAGACAGGCCACAAACTCAGGGTTACAAAGCTAGTTGAGCAAAACGGAGGGGCAGATCTGAGAAATGCTGACACTGAAACCTCTGCTCTAACATTAACAGACCCTACCTCTCCCATGACTTAAAATAGATCTTGGGAGATCCTTCCCTTTAGGCCCTGTTAAATTATATTCACAGTGAATTATATTCATTATACTTTTCACTTTATTCAGTTCTCTGATAAAGTCTCAGTTGATGCAAGAAAAAATTTAATAGAAAAATTACACTATTGATATTACTAAGATCTATTACTAAAAGCTGTAGACTAGAATATCTATTACTAGAAAAATGAATCAGAAAGGAATGGACAGTGGGCTGAAAAGAGATTTTTACCTTAATGCATGGATTAATAAATGCCATGTTTATGTAGATGATTTGACAAATCTAAAAATTACAAAATCTGTTTTTTAAAACTATTTCACACTGGGTTAAAAGAAATATGAGTTAGAGTCTGAAGTGGATAAACAGATATATTGACTGGAAATTTTTCTACTTTGATAATATTGCACAGGATGCATTGAATGCTGTGATAATTAACTGTGGTGTCACCTTGAGTAAGAAACTCCCATCTGATTGGTTTAGCATAGTCCTGGGTGTGTCTGAAGATGGAATAACTGAAGAGGGCAGACCCACTCTGAGTGTTAGTGGCATCAACCAATAGGCTTATAGTTTGGATAGAATAAAAAGGGAAAGAAGAAGGAAGTCTTGCTTCTGTTTCTTTGGAGGGGCTCCAGTCTTTACCATTGCCTTCGGATGCCTATCTCCAGGCTTCCAGCACAGGCTTTTCAGCCTTTCACAACACAACACTGGGCTTCTTGCAGCGAGTTCCAGATCTTTCACCTTCAGCTGGATCCTTCTGATCTGCAGCATGCAGACAGCCCTCTTGCATTCTTCCCCAAATGCAAACAGCTCTTATAAGCCTACCTGGTAAGTCCATATAATTTTATGGATTGTATTAAATCTGTTCCTCTAGGGAACACAACCCAATACAGATTTCAAAGAATTTGTTATCCCATGGAGAAAGGCATTTTAACTTAATTATGTGCATTAAGTGGGTTGAAATGGGGTACAAGGCCCTACAGATACTCAAATTCATTGCAGGACAGCCCATTGGTCCTGGGTACTGAGAACCTATTGAATGAATGCGCATGTTACTAAGTATCTTTCCAATTTTTTTATTTTTATAATTTGACTAACCTTTTACAGCACATTATGCAATTGGGGGAATGAGACAGGAGCTTTGAATAGAGGTGGCAAAACACCTCTAAGAGTATGAATAATCAGAGATGAATAACTGAGTTATCAAGACTTCCTCCCTGAGTCTTCAAAATGTCACATAAGTGTAAGATTTCATCATCATTTGGGAGAAGGAGAGGTACATGCTGTACTCCTTGTTTTCTTTGCTGATATTTTGTGATTTTTGAAAACAAACTCTGTCTTTTGCCTTTCCTACAAGGAGTAAGAGGATTTCTATACTTGGCAATGGTTCCTTTAGTTAACTCTCCAATTTCCATGGATTCATTTACCCTAGTAGAGCTCACCAAATAGTGCTGTGGTTGCCTCTTATTTGGGAAACACCAAGGCTTTTTACCCTTTATATTCTATGTCTACCCCTTTCGAGTTTTCCTTCATTGAGTCTGTATCCAAAAGTTTGACATTGTTTGGCACCCATTCCCAGAACTCTGGCTAGTTTGGTGCTTTTCAAAATGTAAACTGTTTGCAAGACTTCATTCATAATTGCATCAGAATGCAGAGAATTTCTAGAATTTAAATCTATGGCTATGTGACCAGTGTTTCTCAGAATCTTCAAAAGTTCCAGCCATTCTGGAAGAATGCCTAACCTCAAGTGCAGATATCATGTTGTGTTTTTCTTTAACATTCAAGCTAGAATTGTTACTATTTCAGGTAAGAAAAGAGAGGATTCACATTTTGATAAATATTCTTAGCCAAATATATGAACTTTATTACAATAAAATTATGCTTTTTCTCTATGCCAGGATTCAAGAGAAGATTCAGTGGAATTTGGCCCTGTAATGAAAATGCCAAGGCATTTTCACTCTAAGCAATCTTTTATTGCCTCACTCCTCTTATACTCTTATGACATTCATCTCCTTAAAATAGCTAACTTATTTAACCCTTTCAGTGTGCTAGACTGGCATAGTTTTCCGTAGCTACTGAAAAAGAATAAGATCTGAATGACTCAGCATGACTTGTTCTTGGTCCCTATACAATCCTGGCAACATGGCAGCTGTGCATTCCAGCCACTTGAGCTCTTTAAGAAAAGAGTTCCAACATAGCTAATTATTGTTGTTGCTAATTTAAAATTAAGCTAATTATGAAACTTAGCAATAAATATATTGTTTGTTCTGTATTGTGATGAATACAGAGATTTGGCTAGAATGCTACATAATTGGAGTCTTGGTGAGTAGGATGATAGGAGAAGTTAGGAAAATAAGTTATGCAAAGTTGGGATTGACATTCTGTAGACAAGAAACAAAGAGACCATCCCTGAGGTGCAGTATACGTTCATTCATCCATTTATTTTGTCTATTGTGCTCTGATTTTGGCGCCATGGAATTCACTGTTGGGAAAACAAAGCCCAATCAATGATTACTTTTTAAAATACTCTGGATTTTGCAGTCAAACTTTTGCTTGGTTCTTTAAAACTGTGTCTCTTTATTATGAAAATGTTTAAACAAACAAAAAAATCGTGAGAGTAACATAAGCATCTTTTAAGTACTCATTAAAGAGCTTCAACAATCAGTAACTCATGGTAAACTCTGTTTCTTCTCTCACTCGTTTTCTCTAAATCAGAGCCTCCAGCAAGTTAAGCACACACACTGCCATCCAGCTATATCCCAGACACCAGACATTTTATCTTACTATTTGTAAATATTTTGGTATGCGACTTGAAAGGAAATGGTTTTTTTAAAAATAAAAACCAGCTTTATTGAGATGTAACTTACAAATCATGAAATTCACTCCATTTATAGTGTCAAGTTCAAAAGTTTTTAATTTGCCCACAGAGTTGTGCCCCCATCACCGCAATCACTTTTAGAACAGTTTCATCACACACACACCAACTCCATAATCATAGTCACATTTCTCTCTTCCTCCCACGGAGTCTCATCAATATTCATTTACCTCTGTATAGAGAGAAATAGCTTGTTTCTATACAGACACTAAACTTTTTTAAATACCAGAAGAAGACAGCTGTCACAAGTGAACATAATAATTCTCTAATACAATTAAATGTCTAATCTGTGTTCAAGTTTTCAAATATGTCACTGAAACAAATTTCATTTTGGAGTTTGTTTGAATCCGTGTGTAAGTAAAGGTTATACCATGTGATTGAAAAATGTGTCTTAATATGGAACATTTATCAACTCCACACAAGGAATGTAAACATTATGTACAGCAAACATGTACTGAAAAATAAAGCATGAGGTTGATTAATTAAATGATGTAGTCTTAGACTATAACACAGATCTATAAACTAGAGGGTTGGGAAAGTCACCAATCTAATCACTGAGGACTGTGGCTACACCCCAAGTGGTTTATTTTTTGTTTTGTTTTTGTTTTTGTTTTTTTACCCCAAGTGTTTTGATAGCCATTTTAGTGTTCTTTCTAACATATTAATAAAACTGAATCTGGTATTTATTTAAAATAATTTTATTTCATTTTTTATGAGATTTATTTTTTAAAAGAGAATAAAAAATAATAAAAAACACTAGAAATGATGCAGAATTTCACTAAACAAGATGATAGGAATTCAACAATGCTTGTTATACTGCATATTGTTGTCTTCAACTTAGTTGTTCAGAAAAACTCATTTTATTTTGAGGTATTAGTGGAGTCTCAGGTATGTAGTTCTATGAAGTAACACAGCAGGCTTATGTATCAATTGCTAGTTTTTTTTTTTTTTTGGTTAGTACTATCTTTCAAAGCTATGGTATAATATAACCACAATACTAACATTAATATGATTAAAATACAGAACTTTTTCATCTCCACAGGATCCCTCTAGTTGTAGTCTTTTTAGCAATGTCCACTTCTTTCTCACCCTCCTTGCTCTTTAACCTTGATATCCAATACTCTGTTCCACAGTTCTATAGTTAAGTCATTTCAAGAATGCTATGAACATTGTATCACACAGTGAATACACTTTTTTTTGGTATTTTTGAGACAGAGTCTCGCTATGCAGTTCAGGCTGGCCTTGAGCTCACTTTGTAGCCCAGGCTGGTCTCAAACTCACAACGGTCCCCCTGCCTCAGCCTCCTGAGTGCTGGGATTACAGGAGTGTGCCACCATGCTTGGCTGAATAAACTTTTAGGATTGACTTTTTTCAGTATAATTCTTTGGATTGATCTGCAATGTCGACTGCAGTACTACGATTGTTCAGTAGTATTCCAAGGTATAAAAGCAAAACTGTGTGTTTATTTATGCACTCAGTGAGGGACATCTGGGTTATTTCCAGTTTTTTGACTATTGTGAATACTGCTACTATAAATATTTATGTACAGATTTTTGTGTGAACATAAGTTTTCATTTATCTGGGATAAATGCCCAGGAGTGCATTTGCTGGGTCACATGGTAATTGGATGTTTTGTTTTTAAAGGAACTGTCAAACTATTTTTTGGAGTAGCTGTACCATTTTACATTTCTACCAGCAGAGGGATCCAGTTTCTTTATATCCTCATTAATATTTGGTGGTATCACTATTTTTATTTTAGGCATTCTGATAGGTGTGTAATGATATCTCTTTATGATCTTAATCTGCATTTTCCTAGTAGCTATAGTGATATTTATGTGCTTATCATCAGTATGTTGTTTTGGGTATACTATCTCTATCTCTTTAGCAATTTTTCTGATTGATTTTTTAAAAAACTGTTGGTTAGAAGAATTTTCTATATTTTAAATGCTAATATTTTGTGTAATACATATAAACATTTCTCTAAGTCTGTAGTTTGTTTTTCTTCCTCACGTCTTTTGAAGCAATACAGTTTTGAATTTTCATGAAGCACAATCTATCAAGTTTCTCTTTTATGGACCATACTTTGGTGTCAAGTCTTAGAAATTTATGCACAGTCCTCAATCCTGAATATTTTCTATTGTTTTCCAAAAATTTTAGCTTCCAATTTTCCTTTGAGTTAGTGATAAATTTTCAATTCTTTTAAATAAAATCTGAGCGGTAGGTTGAAGTTAGTATTTGTTCTGTTATTATTTCATTATTTTATTGTAAGGTAATGTTATAATTATTTTGGGGCCCTTCTATTTTGTAAGATGATGTTTTTAAAATTTCTTCTTTCATGGCAGGTTTATTGATATAGAATTAACATTCTATAAAATTCACATTTTTAAAAATTTCTGTTACCAGGGATGAAATCTAGGGACCCACGTTTTCTGGACAGATGCTACACCACTGAGCTATATGCTCAGCCCATAATTCACAATTTTAAAACATACAAACAATATAGTGACTTTTAGTAAATTGACAGAGGTGTTTTATCACCATCATTATTAATTCCAAAAAGTTGTCATTATTCCATGCCTGAACCCATTAGCAGTCATTCCTATTTTTTTTGTTTTGGTTTGGTTTTTGGTTTTTCTCCGGTACCAGGAACCGAACTCACGACCTTGCGCAGGCCAGGCAGGCGCTTTGCCGCTGAGCTAAATCCCCAGCCCCATTAGCAGTCATTCTTATTAATCCTTCCTCTCAGCCTCTAAATCTAATCTCTATTTTTAGCCTATTTTTTAATTTTATAAGTGGACTCATATAATATATGACCTTTTGTGCCTGGCTTCTTACATTTATCATAAGGTTTGTTTTTAAGGTTCTTTGATAGTATAGTAAGTACAGTATGCCATTCTTTTTATAAGTAACACACCGTTGTGTGGCTATACTATATTTGGATTATATACTCATGAGTTGATGGACAGTGTGGGGTTTTATTTTTTATTTTCTTCCCAATTATATAAATAATACTCCTATGAACATTCTTATACACATTTATATATTTTATGATTCTCTTGAGTATATAGCAGGGAATGATAACTCTGTTCAATTTACTGAAAAACTGTCAAAATGTTTTCCAAAGCAGCTATTTCAATTCTTTAAGTAATAGTTTGTAGCTATCAGTATCTTGTAGCTCTTTTTCTTCCCTATATTCTAGTTAGGACTGCCAGTATTGTGAAGTAGAGAAATAGAAAAAGTGAGCTTTCTTATTTTGTTTCTGATTTTAAAAGTTCCGAGTTTCTTACTGTTAAATATGGTGTTCGTTGTAGGTATGTGATATATAGCTTTTTATAAGTTGAGGTAATTTCCCCTAACATGATTGGCTGAGCTTTTTGTCATAAAGGGATGTTCAAATTTTGTCAAATGCTTTTTCTGCATAACTGTGATGATCAAATGATTTTTATCCTTCTTTTAAAATCAGTTGTTTCACACTGATTGATTGGCTTAACTTGAACTAACTTACATCCCTGGGATAAATCAAACTGGATCATGGCATATGATCCTCTTAAGATGTTGTTGAATTTGGTGTTCTCATATTTTGTTGAGGATTTTTGCATCATTGTTCATAAGGTATACAGACGTACAATTTTTTTTTGTAGTTTCTTTGTCCCATTTTATTATCAGTCTCCTTCTGGTCTCATAAAATGAGTTTAGAAGTGCCTCCTTTTTAGTTGTTTGAAGAAGTTTGAGGAGGATAGATGTAATTGTTCTTTGTTTCGTGGAATTCTCCAATGAAACCATTTGATCCTGGGCCTGTTTTTGATGAGGAAGTTTTTGAGTATTGATTTAACGTCCTTAGTCTTTATTGGTACTTCACACGTTCCATTCTTTCATAATTCAGTTGTGGTAGGCTTATGTTTTTAAGAATGTTCCCACTTGTTCTAGGTTATTCAATTTGTTAGTGTGATTATTTAAATCATTTAAAAAATTTTTATTTTAAAGAAAATAGTACAAAAAAAGAACAATAGCAAAATACAAACAGCACAAACAAGGACATTAAAAATGATATAGGATTTCAAACCAAATGACAGAGATTAACAGTGGTTGTTATATTACATATTGTTATCTTCAGTGAAGTTGCTCAGATTACCAGATGTAAGAATATAAGATTGATCAAGTCATTAAAAGGAATAAGAAAATAATAATTTGAAAAAATTAGAGACAATTCATAATGTCACTATGCAGGATTGTGAGAAAGTTAACAAATGAGCTAAATCTTACTAAGAGTGTTGGAGAGACTATTTTTTTTTGTGTGTGGAGTAAATAATTAAACAATAAAGTAGCAGCAATATCTTATTGGAACAGAATGAATGCAACCCCTATAGTAAGTAAAATCCCACACTGGGAAAAATGATAATCATATGCATAGAGAGCTACACGTCTTCCACCACTGAATTTTGGTAAACTCTATGGAATGAAAGTCAGTTTCCACATTAGGCAAATAACAGAAGACAGTTACTTTTTTCTAGCTTTAAGGTATTAGCAAAATGTATAGTATCATGACTTGACATACACATACATTGTATAATGAATACATTATGTTAACACATCCATCACCACACAGTTACTAGAGTGTGTGTGGGGGTGTGAGACTTAAAATATATTCTCTTAGCAAATTTCAAGTAAAAAATAGCACATTATTACAGGCACCATGAGGTCACATAAGAGGATAGCTACTTGATTATAGAGTTACGTAGCAGTGAGCAGATAAAGAAAGCCTGTGGTAATCAAAAGACTAATGTCAATAACAGAAGAAATAGTGCTTTTGATACTTCAAAGAGATGAAATTAGGTGTAGAGAAATAGCGTTAGGTCATAGGAAAGTCAATGTAAAATCAAATGTCTTCTTCTCTAGTTTAGAAATAGAGCGAGGGTCAACACTGAAGCAGTAACAGCCAGCAGTCACAGTGTGTTGGAAATGCCATTAATTTCTACATGGGATTTTTTTCCAAAACACTCTAAGAAATATAAAAATAAACTATACAAGAAAAATTAAAGTTCTTGTCCAGGGGAAGCAAGTATCTACTGCCTTTTGTTGCAAGACTGTACGTGAGAAAATAAATACTTTGAGAAAATATTTTTAAAATAAAAAACTGAAATAGTATTCAAAATTATATGCTATTCTCTACTGTTAGAGTTAATTATTATGCTTCAGTTAATATAGCGTTTTTTCAATAAAGGAATCATGAGTCTCTAGGAAAATGCAATCTCCGATTTAGTCACCGAAAATCCATTTGAAATTTTCTATTTAAATCATATGATCACTGCCACCCACATGCCATCTGGTGGCACTTCTCCAGATGGCATATAGGAAGTAATAAGCTAAAATTTCACCCTATAAATCCAAACCAAGAAAGTGCTTATAAACACCTTCACAGTGCTCAATAACAATGCAGACTTTTCATTTTCGAAGCATTTTAATTACAGCTATTAAGCAATAGCAATACAAATTTTCACTTCTACCTCAGTATTATTTGAAATCCTGGGTTTCTAGCAAAACAGCCAGCATCCATGCAAAGCTTCACATTCCCAGCTTCAACTCGTATTTTGTGTGGATCTTCAAAATACACGAGCCAATATACATCAATGATACTTTATTAGTCATGATGTTGCTAAAAGAACTTGGCTTTATTTTAGGTCATTTCTTACAAGAGTAGTTTTGTTGTACATTAGTAGTTTGTGGTACGTTAGATTTACTTGAAGTACTAGGAAAACTCCTGATGCCACACCCCACATGAACTATTTAAAAATCTCTAAGAGTGTGAACAGGCATTGGAAGTGGTTGACTTGTTTGTCTTTTCTTTCTGGTGCAGGGGATAGACTCCAGGCCCTCACACATTTGACGGTAGCACTTTACCATTGTGCTACTCCCCAGGGACTCAGGCGTCTGAATTTTTAAATCTTTCTAAATGATGACAATGTGCACCAAGTTTGAGAAAATATTGTTCTAGGAGATTGTGTTCATTTAACTTAAAACTATGTACCTGTGGAAAGAAAATACCAGAAAAAACTTTAAGATGTGTCAAATATATTGGAAATAACTTGATAATAGATTTGAGGATTGGAACAAAG
Organism: Chinchilla lanigera; assembly: GCF_000276665.1. Taxonomy (NCBI): domain Eukaryota; kingdom Metazoa; phylum Chordata; class Mammalia; order Rodentia; family Chinchillidae; genus Chinchilla; species Chinchilla lanigera. The sequence goes on from NW_004955490.1 coordinate 1,224,628, forward strand.
AAAAATTAAGAGACTGATATAATTCGGTATTATACTGAAAAACAAGACAAAATTAAAACTATCAGACCTTTAGCTGTAATGCTATTTTCTAAGTAGTGTTAGTCATTCAGTCATAAAAAAAAATTATAGCCAAAGATTTTGAATGATATGAGCTATTTAGTATATATGAGAAAAATGAACCTCTTCTATAGAAAGATTAAGATTCCTAAGGCCCTAATAGAGATTCTTAAATTGAGTGCTGAAAGCTTTTATAACTCACAAGAAAATAAACATCATAGAAAATAACCAAATTATTTTATATTGTATGTTTTTTCTAAACACTAGTATAGATTTAATCTATTTGTTTGTATTTTTCATAATGCTTTCCCAGTGTATTCCTTTGCATGTAATTTTGGCCTAACATTTACATAATTTCAAATAATTTTATTCGATGTTTTCTTTGTTGTAACTTAAAGCTTTTCCTTGCTTTTCTAATGTATCATTTTCAAGCCTGACCTGGAGTTTGATATAAAAAGAACATAGGTATGAATTACACCAACACCTGAAAGAAGAGCTTTAAATTTTTCTTTTCAACTTACCTCTGCATGTTCTCATTATCTCTTTAGGACCCTACCATCTAAACAAAGAATTACGGCACTTATGCTTCAATGTATGCCACAAGCTTTGTACTTATTATATGTTTATATCATTTATATATGATTTCACTTTAAATTAAAATGTTATTCACTCAATAAAGATTGGAAGATGCTTCATATGATGGTATCACCTAGGAAGAACTCTTAATATCATATTTAATAGCAGGTATAAAATCAAAACTTAATTTCCAATACTAAAGAGTCATGGTCATGTGAACCATTTCAATGAATTTACAAACTTATACAATTATATTGTATATTTTTGAAGTCATTATATCTGTTATGTATATATGGATTATTACCATACATGTGGTAACATGAAATATATAAAATAAGCTGGAAATACTGATTTTGGTCGTATCAATTTGAGTCCATCTTGAAAGGAATTAGAAGACAGATGAAATAATTAAAAGTCTTCATTTTTCAGTTCCATATAATATTCCACTTGCATTTTTTGTTACACCTTATAAAGCCTCATAAACATTAACATGACCTTTCCTAAGCTTGAGTCACATTTTTCTATTTAAATATATGTTGGAAACATTGTTTCTCTTTCACTTGAAGTTAAAAGGTCACATAGATTAACTTGGAAAAGCAAAAACAAACCCCAAATAATGGTGATTTGAAATAAAAATATGACATATTTATACAGTGGCAAAGAAAGAATGTGATGATAGACATATGACTCAACAAGGATGGACTTTGAAAATTTGCTAAAAGAAATTAACAACAGTATCCCCCAGCTTTTGTGAATCAACATAAAAGAACTGTTCAGAAAAGTGAAATCTGTAAATGTAGTTCTCCATCTCTGTGTCTGAGTGGCTGTTAATGAGTATAGATGGAGGACTGCTTCGGGAGGACGTGATGAAAATACTCTAAAGTTAGATTATGGTGAGGTTGCACAACTCTGAAAATGTGCTAAAATCTCTTGAATTTTGCTCATTAAATGGATGAGTTTGAAGCTAATTTATATGAGATAATTTGCAAAAAATACAACAGAGCTACCTTACATCAGTAATGTTGAAGTGAATAATGTGAGTAAGCAAAATAGAGGACAAAACACGAGACAAAATTCTGGCAGGGGTGCTGTTGTGATGTGAGATGGCGCACTCAATATAAGACACTGCGTATGAAGTGTCTGGCACAGTGTATTAGTAATGTGGTAAGTGAATGACAATTATTCCTATCATTACTATTCTTATACTCTTTGACATCATTACCATCATTTCAAATTTTGTAACCGAAAAACATCGACGTAAAGACTTTGCCTTACCTCCTGACATTATCCTCAGTTGAGCAAACATGTAACATTGATGCCATGGACTATCTCGTGTCAGCTACCAGATTAAAAATAGTGTGACTCCAGGAAATTAGTAAACGTAATTCCTGTTCCTGGTTGAGAAAATATACATTTTGTTTTTATTTTAAAGAGAGTAGTAAATGAGAAACAAACAACCAAAAAATAGAACAGTAGCAGCACACCAGTATCATGAACATAAACAAATCAAAGCAGGAACATTCAAAGTGATACAGGGTCTCAAGACCACATAATACGGACCAACAGTGGTTGTTACATTACATATCTCTTTCCTAAACTACAATGCTCAGATTATCAGATGCAAGAATGAAAGATTGCTGAAACCATTAAAGAGAATAAGAAAATAATTCTTTGATAAAACATTAGAGATAGTACAGATTTTCACTAGACAAGATGGCAGGAGTTCACCATTGTAATTCCAGTGCATATTGTTACCTCCACATCAGTTACTCAGACCACCAAGCACAAGCATGCAAGGTAAATCAGAATATAAAAACTTGCAAGTATTATTCCCGGTAAGGGAACAAAACAAAACAAAACAAAACAAAACAAAAAAAAAGCTTGCAACTATTAACTGTTCATTTCAATATGCTGTCAGACATCAGCAATACAGTCATTGCAGCTATTCATATATATATTTATGTTTTGCCTTCCATCTTTCTATTTTCTTCTTTCCCTCATCCCAGTCGTTCCTTCCTTTGAGCAATAAGAAAATATACATTTTTAAAAACATGGATGTTATATTCATAATTATGGAAATAAAAAATCAATGAAGCTTTCTCTTTTGAAGCCATATTCAGTTAAACTTCAAGAATAGTATGACACAGAAAAAATTTTTAAATCGTACAGGCAATTTTTTGATTTTGTATCATATTGGTCTGGAACCTTGCAACAAATACTCCAGATTTTATGGGTTTCATTTAGTAAGTGGGAAATAGTCAATGAGTGTGTGTGGAAATTCTACAAAGATAAGACCATATCTTAGGAAATAGAAGTTAATGGGCCACACTGTTGTCAAGGATGAACATAAAGTGCAAGATAAAGAAAAGTAAAATGACTTTCTTTATGGGCATCTATAGTTCGCTTTAATTCGAAAGCCAGCATTGTCCCCCAAGGTCATGGAATTTAGAAAGCATTTCAGTGGCAACTTTAATGGACTCCTTCCTCACTCCGGGCATTGTGAAAAGAAAGCTTTGGAGAAACCTTAATTATGGTACTGAAAAAGTAATTAAAAGGTCGTTTAGTTTGTACTAGCCTCTGTCAATGCTGAATATTCATGAGTATTGAATATCCTAAAGACTGAGTAGTCTGAATGTTGAATATGAAGATTATAAACATTCCACCCATATCTAATATTTCATTTGAGCACTTAAGGACTATAATGTGTATAGCTCCTTCAAACTGTTTTAGGATTTACGTTTCTTGCATAAAATTATTTCCTATCTGCAGTTACATAAATATCTTATATGTCTTGCAAGGTAAGGTGTTTTTGTAATTCTTAGTTTTTTGTTTTAAGTCTGATCTTTCCCACCTTAGGCTTTTAAAGGGAGTTCTGGTCAGCCACCATTCTTCTATCCATCTTCCTCCTCTCTTTTTTCCTTTTCCACAAGTATATCAAGAAGACTTTAATGCCTTAAATATGAACACAAGAAGGGATCCCTAAAGAAGATTCAGAAAATTCAACCCTTCCTCCATGATCCAAAGTCACTCCAAATAGATAAAAAGCAAATACTCTCTTTGTCGCAGGCAGTAAGAATGATGTTTGTGAAAACTTATGTCTCTTATTTCACACAGAAGTGAGATACCTCTAATCATGGACCCACTAATCCTTGATGCTAGGCACGCAATACTGAAATGAGACTTTCCTAGAACTAATAATGTAAAGAAGAAGAAACAACAAGGGTTCCTTGTGCACCGAGAACTTTTATTTTGACAAAGACTCTTAGGAAAAAAAAAACAAAAACACAAAGACTCTTAGGGTCTGGCACAGTTGGCAGATAAGTGTCTCAGGCCCCCAGAAAGTGTCTGGGCACTTGTAGATGCATGTCTGACCTTTTGTACTTCCTGGCAGTCAGATAACCAAGACAGTTCTTTCTGGATCCAAGCCAAGCTCTCAGAGAACAAAGCAAGCTAGGAGAAATAGGAGGCTCTCTTCTGTTTTTATTTTCATTTTTATTTTTGAGACAGCGATGTAGTCCTCCTGGCTTTGATCTCGTGAAGTATTCCAAACTAGCTTTGAGCTTCACAACCTTTATCCCTCACCCATCCAAGTGCTGGGATTACAGGGACGTGCCACCACACCACCTTCATTGGTTTTTTTAACTGGTGACCCACAGTAAAGTTTGTCTAATGGATCCTGGAAGAAGTTTAAAAAGTAAATGGGATTATAGGACTTATTCCTATGTTCTTCCTTTTGACTTCCCCTTTTTGGTAAAATGACACAAAGAACAGACACACACACACACACACACACACACACACACACACACACACACACAAACTACAGCTAACCCTGGGAAAGAACAGATAATAACCAATGCATACTCAAAGCAAAACTCACAGAGAATTCTTTGACCTCATCTGTTTGCCTAAACACAGGATATAAATTTCACTTTAAGATGAGAACTTTCTGTTCAGCCCTTATCAGAGGAGACAGAAAAGTGGCCCTGAGATAGATCTGCTCAAAAGTCACAATACCCAACAAACTAATTCTTACAAATGTTTTCTTCTACTAATTTAATTTTAGAAAGGAAAAAAAAAAAAAAACCAAAGAGAGACTTTCCTCATTTAACTGGCCCATGCAAATAGCCATTTGGGAGGCTGAGTTGGTAAGAATTTTTCCCTCTTACTGGCTTTGTGACATGAGGTTTAATCTCAACTATAGACACTTGGGTTTTACAATCATACTTTCTTGATTTGCCAGAATTATAGGGATGGAAAATATCTTTCCACTATTCTTTTATATACTGCTACTGTGGTTTGTGAATTAAACTGATAAAAAGACAGATGAATAGGAGAAAAGGTATGCAATTTTTGTTTGATGTTATTACTTTAATTTTCATATTGCATGGAGGCAGGCCCTCTTAGAAAAGAAATACAGACCCAAGAAGTGTTTAGATATGGGAAATTATATATAATTTTAACAAAAGGTAATGAATTGTGGAGAACACAAAGAAAAGAAAAAAGGTTTGAGCTTTTACGGGCAGTATATGCTGGGAAGGTAAATATGAGGAGGAAATTATTGGTAGATAAAGAGAATTTTCAATGACTCATTTGTGCAGATCCATCTCAGTGCCAATTTTCTGTCTGCACTGATAAGGGATGCGCAGGTAGATCATCATTATTATTATTACCTCTCTTATAGATTTGCCTACTTAATAATTGGTTATTTAGGTCATAGCAATATTTATTGGAGTAGAGATAAATAATTTAAAATCTAATGAAAACCCTTTGATGGAACGTGGTTGTTATCAAAGAACTTACTGAAGTCCTTGTTCTTCAGCATCACCATCTAATGGCAACAATCTCAAAAAAACTACAAATCCTTTAATGGAGTCTACACCTAACAGTGTTCATGTAGCTAACTCAATCATATTCAACCACTATGAAACAAATACCACCACTTCACTTTCACATTTTTGCCTGAAGCTGTTTAGCAGAGAAATACTTTTTTATACTAGTGTTAGAGGAAAAGATTTATATTCCTATTTTGGGTTGGTTGTGCTGTATGAGTTTTA
>NW_004955490.1:1230417-1234177 GCF_000276665.1 Chinchilla lanigera
TTTTTTTTGGTTTTTCTCCGGTACCGGGAACCTAACTCACGACCTTGCGCTTGCCAGGCAGGCGCTTTTGCCGCTGAGCTAAATCCCCAGCCCCGAGTTTTATCTTTTGAATAAAGATGTGGACCCATGCTATAGCCTGTTTGCGTAATTGGCATGAGTAAATTAACCATAATTTTAATAGGTTGATTAATGGGATTAATTTATTGCTTGGAAGAATGATCCTTTCATCCCACAGAGAGTATTTTTAAAAATATATATGGTGCTAAACAACCATAATCTCTGAATCTTTATTTTCCTCTCTTTACTATTAGAGTTTCAGAGAAGTTCTAATCTGCCTCCATGTGGAATTCACCCACCACCTGCACTCATCAAGTATTACTCAGCCTTTGAACTTTTCACATGCAAAGCATTTTTTTCTTTAATTTTTTTTTACATAGATCTATGATCTCCTATTTTAAAAATCTATGGTTTGACTTTCATATCTTCCATTTGTATCAACGCTTCTTGAGCAACTAGCAAGAAAAATGAAAATACATTGAGTGCTTTTACTTCCTATCTTTGGCCTTCTGTGACAGTTAAGGTGGAGTCTTGATTTGCTTTGGGATTCCCCTGAGAGATTGGTGGAACCCATTTCTTGCTGTGCATGTGTGGGCCGTGGTCACATGAACTTGGGTACTGTGTCTGGCCCCTCACTCCTTTTTCCCTTGAACTATTCCCCACTCTGCTTCCCATCTTCCATGAACTACAAATCTTTGGTCCACCATGCCCTTCTGCCATGATGCTCTGCCTCTGAGGGAGCCCACCATGGACTGAATCCCCCAAAACCACGAGAAAACCTCTCCTCCTTTAAGTTGTGTCAACTATCGCGTCCCATAGACGGGGAAGCTGCTTAAATGTGCATATCTTCACAGTTTGAAAGCTGACTCTATCATTATTTCTCTGAAAGATCACCAATAATAGGGCTATCTTCAACAACCTAGCCTTAATCTCAGTTTTTACATCAGTCTCACAATTTATGCTTTATTAAACAATTAAATAAAATTTCACACATACATTATGTAATCCTTCATGCACACAGAAAGATATAAAGAATAACGTAATAGGCAATGGAGTTCCAACTAAGTAGATACAATATATTACAGTACCAAGTGCTGGAACTCCTGTCCAACCCTCTACTCCCTGGTCACATTCCCCTTTATCCTCCTCAATTGCCTCTTCCTCCTCCAGGAAGCCACTATCTTACATACTCATTTATCTTACATACTCATTTAATCATTTTACCATATATTTATACCTCTAAATAATATTATGCTGCTCCAAATATTTTAGAAGCTCAATTTAAATAGTTCTTCCTTATACTGTTTTATGCAGTTTACTTTTTGTATTTTTTGACATTCACATGTATTGATAGGTGTAGTTGTATAATATTTATTTAAATGATTGTATAGGATTCCACTATATGAATATAATCATAATTAATGTCTTCTCCTACTGATGGACATTTAGTTTGTGTGCCCATGTGTTTGTGGTACTGGGTATCAAATTCAGGGGCTGTCACCTACCAGGCAAATACACTACCACTGAACTACATCCAGAGTCTCTTCTTTAATTTAAATTTTGAAACAGAGTTTCACAAAATTGACCAAACTGTCTCCAACCTGCAGTCTTCCTGCCACAGCTTGTTTAGTAGTTGAGGTTATAGGCATGTGCCACTGTGCTCAGCTTGAATATTTGATGGTTTAAGCTTTTAAAGTGTAAGGCAATGTTTCTATGAACATTCATATATGTCTTCATTTCAAAATTGTTAATACTGAGTTGTGAAAACCTTTTATAACAATAAGAGAAAATTTGTCTATCGTGAAGAATTTGACTGCAGCATTGAATTTCTTAAAATATTTGTCTGTCTTTGGGAGTCAGTTCTGAAATCACTATTAGTTTATAAAACTTTATGGTAAACTAATTTTCTTGTAAAAATTTATTCAGCTTATTGAGATTTTGTTTAGAATATTTATGACTTTGGTTATTGTGATTAAATTTGACAAAAATTGTATTTATTCAAGATACAAATGTGGTCATTTGATGTACGTTGTGTACTGATTACCACAGCCTAATTAATGTACATATTGCCACCAACCGTTTTCATTTCTTTTGTGTTGTGTGTGTGTGTGTGTGTGTGTGTGTGATGAGGACATTAAAGCTGCTCTCTTGGCAAATTTCAAGTAAACAATAAAAGGTTAAGTGTAGTCACTATGGTGTCCGTTTGTTCCCCAGAACTTGACTCATTTTATAATTGAAAGCTTTTATCTTTTGACCAACATCTCCTTATTTCCCTTATCCCATAAAATGCTTTTGTTTGCATGATTCCTTCCACATTTTTTTTGATTTCTAGTTTTTAGGACTTATCGAAGCAATGGTAAATGAATTATACCAATTTATCAATTGAATTTTCTCCTGTCACACAGTCTTCTTTAATATGACCATGTAGTATACAATGTTCAGTTTTTTCTATCATGTTATTATTTTTAAATTAATTGGACGTATAAGAATATGTATATATACCAATACATATGCATACACATGCATTTAGCTATATTCAGCATATTGAGACTTTGTTTAGAATATTTATAACTTTATTTAGTACAATTAACCTATAATTTGCATTTTCTATGCTGTTCTTATATTCTAGTTTAAAATGAATTTATTAATCTCAGAAAATGAGTTCGGAAGCAGGTTTTATTTTTCTCTTATCTGGACTAATGAATAGGAATTAAAATTATTGCTTCAGCTTTTGGTAGAACTCATTAGGTAAACAGGTGCATGTGTTTCATGTGTGTATATTTGTGGAGAAAATCATTTTAAACTACTGATTCCATATACTTATCTGGGTATAGGATTATTCAGCTTTCTAACTCATTTGGAGTCTTTTCTTTCCCCCAATTTTAAGTGTTATAACTTCTAACGCCTATTCATATTTTCCTTCTTCTTAAGTACCATAACTCCACCATAGAAGTGAACACAACACCATTTTGGGTGAAAGATTTGTATTTCTGTTCTTCCTTGGGGCCAAGTGACTAAGTATTGGCCAAAAAAATATATTGTCCATTCCCTTTAGGTAACATTTGAAGAAAAACATAAACTTAGTTATTTGCCCTGTCTCTCATAGTGTTATGTATCAGTATCATCAATATAGAAGAACATTGTAGGCAACTTGGGGTTTTGACAATCTGTAAAGTGAAAAATGACGTAAAAGAATAGTTCTACACTGCATGTTTTAGTTGGAAGCATGGTTGGTCATTTGTTCATGTTTCAGGGATTTTTGTATTTACTGTTCACTTTTGTTCATACCTTTGCCCATTTTTGTATAATGTTTTTCTCCATTTCCAAAAGCTTTCATAAAATAGCAGTACTAGTTCATTGTATGTTATATATGTTGAAAATATATTTCCTGTCATGTATTTTTTAAAAAACCTTTGTTGTATAACATTTCATTTTTCTTTTTATATTTCTCAGTATTTTGTTAATGTTGGATTTTTATTAACAGTGAGGTGTTCTTCACTCCCAGGTCATACTGATATTTGCCAATGTTTCCTTCTGCTACTCATGTTTTACTTTCTATAACTAGCTATCAGAACAATTTGGAAATTATCCTGGTGTAAAGTATCAAATATAGATCAAATTGGACCATTTTCCATATGCCATACAATTGCCCTAATATGTTATTAAAAATTCAGTTTCACACTGATTTGTTTTTTTTTTTTTT
>NW_004955490.1:1236027-1275212 GCF_000276665.1 Chinchilla lanigera
TGTTATTGTGAAAGGTATGGTTTCCTTAATTTCTCTCTCAGTCTGTTTGTTGTTTGTGTATAGGAATGCTATCGATTTCTGGGTGTTGACTTTGTCACACTGATTTGTAATACTAGCCTTAGCACACACTACGTTTCCCTTCGCATTGAGTGTCCTTTTAGATGTTCTCTTTTATTCAGTCTCTGATTTTGGCCGAGAAAGATTATCATATGTTTTATGGTTTGGTAAAGCTGGCCACTTTCTACCACCTTTTCCTCATCTCTTCTTTTTACAATTTTTTCTGAATATTTTTGCTTACTTACTTTTTAAAAGGAACTATATATGTAACTTATTTAGCACATAAAAATGCGCAATAGTAATTTTATTGAGAACATACTAGTTTATAAGTTAATTTGAGAAGAACTGTCTGTATAATGTAAAGCTTTAAGTTTGTTGAGGTTTATCTGTGTGTTGTCAGAAATGTTTTCTACATTTCCCTAAAATGGGTAAAGCCTATATTTTGTGTACATTGTGTCAAATTCATGATAAAGAGTTTATTTGGTATCGTAAATATGACTTGTTTCTCCATTATATCTTTTGATTGGTTTTACGTACAATATTATAGTATTTAATATGTTAACTTCATTATATATTGCTACCTTATCAAGTTATTTTAATATTTATAATATTTTTCAGGTAATTATTTTTGAATTTGCAGCTATTAAATGATATCATCTGCAAGTAGAGACAGTTTTGCCTCTTCTGGACTTATGTTTCCAATTGTTCTCTTTTGCGTAACTATTTACATCTAAAATATATTAAGAAGTAGCACCAATAGTAAGCGTATTTCAGTAGGAAAGTCTCTGGTGTTTACCAGTTGAAGAATATGATGTTTGGGGCTGATGCTTATATGCATGAAAATATTCACCAATTCCTATTTAATTGAATATTATAAAAATTAAGTGTTTCTGACTTTGGTGAAATAGCTTTTAGGTATTTTCTAAAGATAATGTGTTTTTCCCTCTTAGTTCTATTAATATGATAATTATATTCATTTTCTCTTCACATTGAATCACCACTGCATTATCAAATAAACCCCAATTAGTTATGTAGCCCCAAATAATGTTACTTTTTAATGTGCTGCTGGATTCTGTTTGCTAATGTTTTATTTAAGATTTTTGCATCAAATATTTATAAGAGATACCACACTATTGTTTTCATTTGGATGTGAGTGTTACACTTGCCACATAAAAACCATTCAGAAATTTTTTATTTTCTCTGTAATGGTTTAGAAATATTAGCAGATCTTTAAAGATTTTGTAGAATTCTCTTGGGAAGCCATGTAAGTCTCATGCATTTTTAGTTTGTCCCTTACAATTCTCTGTTTTTTCTGTGGAGTACGATCTGTGTAGTATTTTTATTTGGACTGTACTCAAATTTTGGAAAGTACATTTATTACAGTGTTGTGTTTCTAGATTTCAAAATATAAATGTTGACCTAAAGGTAGACTAGTCATTACCAGAAATTGGAAAGAGGGAGGGGAGGGTGAATAAAAGGAGTTGGATTTGTTTAGTGCATGCTGTATACACATGTTGAAATAACACACTGAACTCCATTAATATGTACAATATATGTTAACCACAAATAAAAAACATCAAAATCTAGTCAATCATATTGTTTCAGATTCAAATTTTTATCAGACTAATTTACACCCTCATTGTCCTTATCTGGGGAATTATGAGATCTGTGTTTCCCCTTGTTCCATCTTCCGATCTTTTTTGAATTGCACTTCAATTCTAAAAGTTAATGCATGATTTTTAGAAATCAATACAGTATTCACGGCTTTCTAACAATGTAGTGGGATGCTTATTGTCTACAAATGCATTAGCCTGTTATTCAAAATTCTTTGTTTGATATACTTCATCTTTTCTCCCTAGTCTCTCTCTGCTTTCTTTGTATTTGCAGTCCAGTCAGTCTAAATTGTTTGCAGTCTTCAATGCATAGCAACATTTATTCCAGTGAAATTGTGTTCGCACTGCTTTTTCTGCCTGAAATGCCTGTTGCTATGTTCCTATGTTTCTGAATCCCTCTGAGAGCGCCAGTGTGATGGTCCATCAGTAGGACTGTTGTGAAACAGACATGAATTCATTTGTATCTCTGCTGCTTTGTGGGTGTCTGTTCTCACCCTCAACCTTCTTGTCTGTGGATTAGGGTAAATATCTCTCTGGGTATATGCATAAATATATGTAGAAATAATCTGTAAATTGAAGAATACCATAAAATTACACTTATTGGCTTGTTTTTGCTTCACATTACTCATTATTTAAGGCCAAGCTCAAATTCTACATCCTTCCTAAAGCCTTTCCTGAGTCCTTGCTAGCACAATTAATACCTTGTCAGTGCTCACCATTTTCTACTTTATATGGTTCATTATCCCTAGCTCTCACATCTCCAGTTAGAACGTGAAGTTCTCAAGTACAGGGTCATGTCTGACTCCTCTTGCACAATTCCTTGAATTGTGTAAATACTTAATAAACATTTCAAATACTGAGTTCTTAAATATAGCAATTAAGGGCATATGTGCTGGGATTACAGGCGTTTGCCACCAGGCCTGGCTTCTGTTTTAACATTATTTGTGCAATAAAATCATCCTAGGAAGAATCAGAAAAAAGAAAATGAATTGCAGGAATATTCAAAATAGCAAGTACACAATCAAAGAGAAATATGAAGAAAAATAAGAAACAGTTGTATGGCAATTACCATTTTCCTATGGCTGATGTATCAGGTGATTTCCCATGTTCTTTGTATTTTTTGGCAACACAACCCTTTGAAATGTTGAAGAGTTGCTTAGTGGAGCAAATGGAACAAGGAGCTTACCTACAGCAGTGGGGCTGCATTTTGGGTTATTTATGCCAGTGATAAAATGGGTGGTGATCAGGATGTCATTCTGTGCACAAAATCTTCTTTGAAACTCTGATGTTTTGCACATGTATCTTCATACTTAATGAAGCATGCAAGAGTGTGTACAAAATTCTGTTGCACATTGCACTTGACTACTTAAATTCTTTTGAAAATGATTTTTATGTATTTCCATGTCAGATTTCACCCCATATCATGCCGATAGGCATGCTTGGAAATGATCTGTCAGCACAATTGCCAGCAAAGGGGACCATGCTTCAATTCTGTCTAAGAGAAGGATAGAACAGCAAAAGAATATAAATTTGGAAGAACAGAACTGAATGAGTTAAATCCTTTTTGAAGAAATCTTACATTTTATGCCTCTACAAGAACCTTAATAACCGCAGCAAATAACCTCACTCAACACCCTTGACAAAAAGAATGACACAATAGCTCAAAATGGATTGATGGATGTGTGAAAGCCTTTTATTACAATTTTGCAAATTGGGAACACTTCTGTGAAGAAACTTTCCAAAGCAAGAGGTTTCCATTTGACTGCCAGAGTAAACACAACAGCTTCTGCGTGTAATCACCCCTTTCATCATTTGGAGGCCTTACAGCAACTTGGCTTATTTTATATTTGGCCCTGGCCTTTAGCCCTGTTTGAACTTGTTCTGATCCAGTCAAGTTAGCTAACTAATCAAACAGACAACTGTTACTATATCCTCTAGTTTTTGCATCTGCCGGACACATTCATTATTGCTGTTCACGCCCCGAGCAACTCATCATACTGGAGTCTGATAGATCTACTCTAAACATTCAGCTTCGGGAAGAGCGTATGACTAAGTGATGTAGCACTGACCAGTTAGTGAAAGGCCTTGGGTTCGATGCCCAGCACTGGAAAAGAAAAACCTACAAAAGAATGAAAAACTAACAGCTAAAACTAAAAACAAACAAGCAGACAAAAACCCCAGCTTCTGCCATTCTGCATGGTTTTAGGCAGGTTGTAAATATACCTAGAACTACAGTTTCTTCCACTATAAAGTGAGGTTAAAATAAAAGCTTGTAGTACAATAGACTGTTTTGTGATCTCAGTCTCTGAAACACCCCACACACGGATAAAGATGGTAGTGAAAGCTAAATAATGCACGTTTCCTACAAGTTTCTTTTCCTCTTCCCACAGACAAGACCTTCAATCTACAATATAGGATCTGCCACAAGTCCTTGGTAGGTGTTACTGGAGGCACTTTCTATTTGATATAAATTTAATGAAGTGTCCCAAATTATAATCTGATGGTTGTCTTGAACCCCTGAACAGAAGAAGCTAGTATCTAAAAGATGAATATCATATACAAAGCTCAGTGCACTGAGTAGAATTTTCTAAGAATGTCAGTACATTTACCTGTTTTCGAAGAAAGACAAAATAATCTATAAATGTTAAATCTATCAACTGTTGTGGCACCAAATAATTCTCCAACTTAAAATTCATTAACAACCATAAAATTTTAATAAGATAGGCACAGAAATCTGTGGAGGGAACATTTGCCCTTAAATCACTTTTTTCCCCATTCTCTCTTCCAATATTTCCAGGTCAGGTGCTAAGAAATATTTGTTAAAGACAATCTACAGTTTAAAATCACTTCAGTAGGCAGTGCAAATTATACCTTTGACTGTAATAAAGCAGAGATTTGGTCACAAATCATTTCTCTGGAACACATTTTTATGGATTCGAAACTAATTAAATCAGAAAGTCTCATCATCTCTAAAAATTCACAGAAGAGGAAAATACCTCTTCATAGACGAGGAAATGCTTAATATTTGAAGCCAAGTTTTAAAACCCAAAACTTATCAGTCACTTGACTTGTTAAACCAGTCAAGTGCAAAATACCTAGAACTGAGACATTAGGAGTCCTGGGCTGAACCTGGGATAGTAAAGTCATGCTCACAGGGGCCGGCAAACATGTCAATCAATGAGTTGGATCAAATGCAGAGTCACAAGAACTTGTGTGACTGAGTTCGTCTAACAGAATGGCAGTTACTCCACTCCAGCTAATGGTTGCCTTGCCTTTATATATGTTCCAGCTTTCAAGAAAACCTGAACCTCTAAATATTTATTTGAATTTTTCTAGTTTTACACATTGACAAACAATTGATATCTTTTTATAACTTTGTGTAGGCCAAACAAAACACATTTGCTGGGGGGCTGTATAACTATAATTTCTGATCTTATTTAATCATCAATTAGTTGTATGATCCTGACCAAGTCATTTGAGTTCTTAGTGTGCCAATTCTCATATTTTTCATATGGGATGTAGCAGGGGCATACAAACTATGGCGTGTGTGCTTTGTGAATAAAGCTTTATTGGAACACAGCCACACTCATTTTTTTCATGTTTTATTGTTCCATCCATGCTGCAACAGATTTGAAAAGTTGTGATAGAGATCATAAAGCTGACCAAACCTTAAATATTTAATATCTACCTATTTATAGAAAAAGGTTTGCCAATTACTAAGACAGACTATTGCTTCCTTACATACACTGATACTGGAAATCGGAGAAAGTAGCAAGTTCAAGACAAGTACACACATGTATATATTCCTTAAAAAGAAAGATTGCAGTTAACTGTGGTAGATTACATTATTGTTCCCAGTTATCTAATCCTTCCCTGTCCACCTCTTTACCACATAACTGCAGTACCTTGCTCCTTGACCCTGGGTCAGGGATGTGACTTCCTTTGGCAGCATAGGTATTGGCAAGTGTGACAGCAACAGGGTCTCAGGAAAGACTATTAGGTTGTTTTCTCCTCTTCTCTACTTTCATCATCAGCAGGAGAACATACCTGATCTAGGCTTTTAAAGCAATGGCTGGGAAACTCTGTAAAGAGCTAGGTAATACAAATTTTAGGTTTTGTGGGCTATAAGGTCAGTACTGAAGCTACTTCTTTCTGCTTTTGTGGTGTAAAACTGGCCATATGCAACACATAAATAAAGGAGCTGGTTTGTGTTGCAAGGAAATTTAAGTTACAGAAACAGATGTGGGGTTGTGGGTGTAGTTCAGTGGCAGCACGCTCAGCATGTTCAAAGCCCTAGGATCAATCCCAAGCCCACACCCCAAACATCAGCAACAACAACAAGCAGTGGGCTGAATTCCATCTTTCAGTCTGTGTATTGAGGAAAAAGAGACATGCAGCAGAGTTGAGACATGCATTCTACCCTCGTTGAGATAGTAAACCAATCAACTAACCCACAGACATGTATTCAAGACCAAACGAGACATGCAGAACTACCTGGGCTAATCTCAAATGGGTGAGAAATAAGAGCTTCTTGTTTGCCACTGGGTCCTTGAGGTTCTTTGTTACACAGAAATAGCTGTTTCCATCTTGTATTGTTAAATAGTCAATTAAAGCAGAAGAAACTCCTGTGTAATGAGTTTGACAAAATGCACACACACAGGGAAATGTACACAAAGAGACACTACACAATATTTGTAGACACCTTGTATCTATAGTGACAAGAGTAGCTACAATCAATTTGTTTACTGGAGGTGAAGCAATTGTGTTATGCTGTATTACATAATCACTAACCTTCAAAATTTCTCTGTGATGTATTTTTTTAAATTGTTCACATTTCTCAAATAAGGAAACTAAGGCTTAATGAGTAGAACTAATATGGCTAAGCATATACTGAGTGAAATATCAGGGCGTGATCTACCGCTAGATATGTTAAAGTCTAAAATATCAGACACTGTAGATATCTGAAAACTTAGGGTTAATGTAATCATTTTCTTTTCTTTCAATACAATTTTAAAGCACCTCTTAGGAGAATGGTTTGTAAACAGCTTTATGTAAATAAAACTCTCATTAAAACACCACCAATTAAAACATTTCCTACCTTTCAGGATGAATCCTGTGTGTAAATGAAAACTGAATAGCTTTGGCTGTGGGTCATCAGTAGAAGAATCTCGCCATCAATATAAGAACTTCTCAGCATCTGTGCCAAAGCCTTTTCCTGTAAGTAAAATAATGGATTAATTTCAATGTATAAACAATCACTTAGTATAATTTCCATTATACCTTAAATATATATGGTAATGATACTATTTGTATATTTAAAACTTGTATATTTGTATATTTTGTCTTTCAACTACATGTGAAAAAGGATCAGACAAAATTTCCTGATCAGTCTAGTTACCCTGCCCTTAGGACACACACAAAAAAAACAAGCAAAATTAAATCACTGCTGCAATTAAGAAGATCAACTATATTAAGGAACGGTTAACCTTTTAAGGCCTTGATAAGAGTAAAATTTAAATAGTAAAAATGAACTGAGTGTAAAAGTTCAGCAGGTAATATCAGATTTTGAAAGCTAGCTTAAAATTTAGTTTGTTATATCTGGCCTCTGACTCTGAACTCAGATTTTGATGTGAGTGGTGATTATTTTTTTGAAATAATAATTCCATGTAAAGCATCATACTAAATTCTAATTTGAATCTTCTGTCTAGTTGCTTGACTTTGAGGAGATCATTCAACATCTTTAAGCCTGAATGTCCTAACTTGTAACATAGAGGTAGTAATAGTAACTCCTTATTTATAACTGGGATGAAAATGAACAAAGCAAGGGACACAATGTGAAGTAGAAGTCAATGACTGCCACATATGTAAAAATTAGTCATCAGTTGTTTGTTGAGTCTGATTCAGGAGTTGAAAATGATGATAGTGTAGCTGATTAACCTATATTTACACCTCCATAATAAGTATATCAATAAACAATAATACTTTATAAATTCTGAATGATATATGTGCATCTGTTGTGTGTTTAATTATTTTGATTACTTTCCCTTGTATAGAGGGTATGAGGTGACAAATGACCATGTTTCTGTTTATATAGGACCACAGATTTCAATCATCAACTTATTTTGGCATCAATAAAAACATTTCTAGAGGCAAATGAAAGTTTATGACAGGTCATTTGACCTGCCTCCAGAACAGTAAATGGTCATGCATCATATGGTGTCTGGTTAAATAACTATAATGAAGTGATAATAATGACATACAAAGCTGATGATATAGTTCTAAGATACACAAAATTCTTTCTTTCTTTCTTTCTTTCTTTCTTTCTTTCTTTCTTTCTTTCTTTCTTTCTTTCTTTCTTTTCTTTCTTCCTTTCTTCCTTTCTTCCTTTCTTCCTCTCTTCCTTTCTTCCTTTCTTTCCTTCTTTCTACAGGGTCTTACTATGTAGTCAGACTGTCCTTGAACTCATTATGTAGTCCAGGCTGACTTTGAACTTGTGGGGATCCTCCTGTCTCAGCCTCCTGAGGGATAGGATTACAGGCATACACCCCCACACCTGCCACACAAAATACTTTAAATGAAAATGATTTTAAACAGTTAAAACAGTAAACTATTTAAAAATTGTTTGGTATCAAGTGATCACATAATAAGCAGTTAGTATAGTGAAACATTTTCGGGGAAAAACAACATTTTGAGCATAAAATATGACTTCATTCTTCTACTTTCTAGTGTCAATTTAGGCAAGTTATTAAATCTATAGGTTCTTGATTTTTATAAAATAACAATCATTTAGCAAATACTGACTAGGTACAACTGCATAAGATATATGTGGGGAAAATGTAGATGAAATGATCAAGTTTGATTTTATATATATATATATATATATATATATATATATATATATATATTGCTTGAAAAAAGTTTAGCATAGATCTGGTATTTACTTTGTTCAAGAAATGCTTTTACTATTATGAAAGTATTTGGCACTAATTGAAAATCCTTGCAAGCCTCTGGGGCCAGTTCTGTGTAAGGAGATTAAAATGGTTGGTTTGCATTAAGTACTTAACAATAAAACATCCTCAATCAGTGGAGGGGACCGCTAGACCATTTATTTTCAGCACATTAAAGTGACCACCTAAAAAGCAGTTGCACTGAGTGTATTCTTCTGGTGCCTGTCAGAAGATAGCAGCACTCAAGGCATTTTAGTCAGCCACGTCATTACCACTGTGGAGGAGCTTCAGTACAGAAATACACTTGCCCTGATACCCCTTAGTCACTCTATTTTTATGAGGTGACAAGGACATTTGATGACAAATTCCAAGAAAAGGAAAATTATGATGTTATTTTGTTTTAAATATATCTTTTCTTTAGCTGTTCTGTCTACTGTGTGTTTACTAGAGAAACAGCTGTAACACAAAATATATAAGAATTTACAAGATTGGCTTATAATGGCCACCCACAGAGTTAGATGAGGAAGAGTGCAGAGGGTTTGTCTACACACTGGAGACTGAACAATTTAGTCAAACGTCTGGAGCTCACTTCAGTGTCCCATGTGAGTCTGTGTCAGGAGGCTGATTGGTCTGCAGTGGAAAGTTGATGGGTCTACTCCAGAAGGCTGAAGAATCTACACCAAAGAGTGTGCGCTGGAAGCCAGGAAATGACGTCCAATGTGAAGGTGAAGATTGGAGCTCCTCCAAAGAAATAGAAACAGATTCATCCTTCTTCATTTCCCTTTTATTCCACCCGGATGACAAGCCACCCAGGGTGGGTCTTCTATACCCTAGAGTGTGGAATTGCTGAGCCAATTTAGTTAAGCTTTTCTTACTCAAGTTGACACAAACAACCAACCATCACACCATTCTGCCAAATAATAAGATTAAGAAGTCTGTTGGTTGGGTGTACAGGTATGTGACTGTATTCCCAGAACTGAGGGAGGCTGAAGCAGGAGGACTGGAAGTTTGAGTTCTGCCCAAGCAATTTAGCCGGACCTTGTCTTAAAATAAATAAATAAAAAGAGCTGGCAGCACAGTGTGGTGGCACACACCTGTAATTCCAGCATTACAGGAGGCTGAGGCAGAAAGATCCAGAGTTTGAGCCTAACCTGGGCAGCTAAGTGATCTAGAGAGACATAATCTCAAAATTTAAAAAAGGGGGGGTATTTTCTGGGAATGTAGCTCAGTGCAAAAGCCCTCAATCCTCAGTACTCAAAAATAAAAATGTTGTTTCTTTAAGAATGTTTCTAGTTGCGAAAATGGCATAATTATATTTGCATAGCCCTATATATCCATTTATGCTATATAATTAATATCTACATTATATATTACTCATGAACCCATGCATCTATCTTTTGCTCTGTTAGTATAGTGGGAAAAAGATTTAATTCAGCACGTGTTTAACAGCAATATGAACAGTAAATGAGCGTTAACCAAATTTGAGTTGACAAAGGGCAAAGAGCAAAGGTGATATCAACGCTTGCAAAGGTACTGATATTCACTGTGGCCAGACTGTTGAGTGGAAAGGAGAAGACCTGCAAGAACTGAGATTTAAGGACATAGGCAGTGACAAAATCATGGTCATCCCTGTACGGTGAGCCACTGAAGAGTTTTAGGAGGAGCATTGCATGGTATGATTTTCATATGTCACCTTTCCTTTTCCTATGAGAAGGGATTTACTTTTAAATGTGTTAAAATGTTGCTAAACTATTTTTTCATGGCTGTCAGTTATTATTCTTGTTCACCACGAATTTTGTTTTCTCCTTTATCTTCTAGTGATCCCTGTACATTTGGTTTTGAAACTTATCAGAAATAAATTATTTCTGATAATATCAGTAGTTACTAGATGCTGTAGTTACTAATAAACACTATTTCTCTTAACTATAAAAGCAGATTGTTCTTTTCTTTCCTACCTTCCTTGGGAACCAGGGAATTAAAAGATGTGTACAAGGTACAAAAGGCTTTTAAAGAAAAGCATGTTCATATGGAATTAAATGAGAGGAAATGAACATTTATTGAAGTATAGTTTTTCAATGCTGCCAAGTTTCTCTGTCATATATTGCTTTTTAAATTAAATTGATTATTTTGTGTATTTCTCATTCAGCATAAACTTCATAATGTGATTTCTGTATATTCTACTTCCTTCTTATCCTTCTAGCTTTTCTCCTTCTTGAATCACTGAAGAAAACTCTCCTATTTTGTCTGACCATGATCCTTTGTATTTTTTGCTTCTATTTTATGTTGATCAAGATACATCCTTCCTCTGCACCACTCTAAAGCCATTTCTGGTCTACAGTGGCAGGAATCCTCCTCTACTAGCACCAAGTTACAAATATGAGGGTAGAAGTTTTCATCTGAAGCTTCAGGTTGTTCAATAGGAGGCTAGATAATATACCACACTCTATAGCCCTTCGAAAAAGACTTTCTTTCCTTGCATTGTCTTCATGTTAAAATCATCTCTTTTAGATGCTTTAGCTCTGCACAGATTCAATTGGTGCTATTTTTTGTCTTTCTGCAGTTTTGTTAATTTGTAGTAAATGAGCACATGTGGTAGCTTGATGGGTGATAAAAATAGAGAAAGAGGTTGCTATAAGTATACATGCTATAGCAAGGAGGTAGCCACTGACACTATCATATCAATGTTTTAATGGTTGTAATGGTAAGAATACTCATCTTCATTTTGAAGTAATAGGACTAGATTGTTGGAGAGAAATTTGCATCACTTTTCCCTTTTTCTAATATACACCTAGAGCCTTTCTCTTCAATAAGACTCACTCTTCCTCTTATCTTATTCCCTTACATCTCCACTGGATTACTGACATAGCAATCTTGGAACTGAAATGATAGCACCTGACAGTAGGTGTTATGGATGAGTCCCAAACTGTCAAGCAAAACACTCATTCTATTGAACAGTTGGTTGCTAGTAGGCTTTGGGGAACTGATTTTATGAATCAGTTTTCTTCTCATTTCATCACTGGATGAATCTGATGAGCTCATAATTTGAGATGAGTTCATAATGTGATGGCACTTTGGGGAGGTGACGGAAACAAGAAGTGGGACTTAGCTGGAGGAAGTGGATCGTGGCATGTGTGTGAGGTTTTCTTGGCAACTCTATCTAGCCCTCAGCTCCTTCCTTGGCTCTTTCCCTCTTTCTGCTTCCTCACTGCCACGCCCTTCTGCCACAGGGTTTCTGCTTCATCACACACCTAAAAGAAATGGACCCACTGACCATGATGGGAACTTCTTCACCTGAGAGAAGAAATGAATCTTTCTTCCTTTAAATTGTTTTCCCCAGGTGTTGTGTCACCGCAATGCAACAGGTGACCAGCACAATAGGTAATTGTTTGAACAGGATCCTGACAATATGTAAGATTTCAAGAGATTGCTTTAATGTCTTAGCTTACAAGGCACAAATAAAGGGACACCTTTAAACTAAGTGGCAAACATGGGTGAGTGATATTTAGGCTCAAAGTAACTTTTCAGGTACCTTATAATTTCTAGTATTTGTCTTGATATGCACCAAATAGATGGCTAGATTTTGTTCATTCTTTGCTAACAGGAAGAAAAGGAAAAGGAATGGGAGGGCTTACTTGTACAAATCAAATGAAATAGTAAAGAAGGAAAGAATCTCTGAGGAGGAATAGAGACACTTTCAAAATGATTGGCTAGTAACCAGGGAAACAGATAAATTTCCATGCTATATTTCGGATGTTAGGTGGCCCATATGCTAAGGGACTGTTCCCTAGACTGTGGTATCATTGGGAGCTGGTGGAACATTTAGGAAGTGGGTCTTAGTAAAAAGGAATTAGGTCACTACAGCATACCCTTGAAGGGTATATTGGGAGCCTGGCCCCTTCCTTTCTCTTCTTTTGCTTTCTAGCCACCATTAAATCAGTAGCCTCTTCCTCCATGTGCTTGTGCCATGATATTCTGTGCCGCCACAGGCCCAAATCAACTGGGCCAAGTGATCATGGACTGACATCTTTGAAACTTTGAGCCAAAGTAAATATTTCCTCTGTTTAAGTTATTTGACTCGTAGATTTTGTCGCAGTGACAGAATGCTAACATATTACAGCCAGGAACAATTATTTTCTAGGGTTTAATCAAGAGGTAGAACATTGAAGATTACATTGGAAAATCTTTGGTTCATTGCAGTGATTAACCATTCTCTACTTTTTTTAGTCCACGCAATAAACATTTTCTAGTACATCCTTACATTTTTATCAGCCTTACCTACATTGTATCTAATGCACATTGGAAACATAGACAGTAAAAACATATTTTAATTTATTATATCTGGTAAATGTACTAAAACTCTAGAAGAATAAAATGGAATGTTTACCAATATCAGAGGAGGACGTAGTCCTCAAAGTGTGATCTAGAAGTTTGAAAGCCTCAAAGTGTGATCTAGAAGTTTGACTTTGTAAATGAGAGAACATAGTATGCTGTCTTCAAAAACTGTTTTGAATAAAATATATGACAATGATAAAATGAATTCATTCAAGGAAGTGCTATTTGAAATCACTATCTTCCCCAAATTAATTCCCAAATTAAGAGTGCAAAGTTATGTTCCTGTAATGTGACAGATGAATCTCACGGTAGCTCAAACTTGTAAATAAGTTGAGACTGAAATTTACAAAGTACATTTCTTAGATTATATTCAAAATGCAGCAAGGCATTATTTGTTGAACAGATCTAGTTCTGCCTCAGCTCCTTCTCCATAAAGGTTTGCCAGAAACAAGGTTCCTGGGGGAGCTAAGCACAATCACTGCAGGGAAGTGCTGGTGTTCTTTTAATTTAGGAGTATGGCCTATCTGTATTAAAATGTAAGTGAGTGCATCAAAGAGTAAGGAAGACAGGGCAGCAAGAAGAATAAAAAGAGAAGGGGAATGAGAGAATGGGAAAGGCAAAAAATAAACGATACTTTCTGCTACCTTTAAGGGGTTCCCTTACTACTTCTCAAATATTCAACACCAAAACTTGCTGTAGACTCTATTGTGCCCTTTGTCCTGCTGGAAACAGAGTCTTTATTTCCATTTGTTTTCTAAAGGTTACCTATCCAGACACATGGTGGTGGCAATTCTCAAATTTACCTACTGGTGATCTGACAAACACCCTGGCGAATGTCCTTTGTGAGCCATGATGTCTTCTTATTCCTATTATTTTTAAAAGCCTAATATTTTATCTGAAAAAATAGCCTTAGTAAGCATTCTAGTCTTTCAAAGAACAAAAATAAAGAAATAATTGACAAGACCCAGCACCTTTTTGAGTGATCAGCACATAAGCTACCAGCTCTGTTCTGTCATTGTTTTTACAATCTTGTCAAGTTTTCAACAGTTTAAGAGAAAAAAAATTAAATTAATTTTGCAGTTATTTGGAAATAAAATTTATTTCTCAGCTAATACTAACAGAGAAGAAAATAACTTCAAGTATCTTAAAATTAATATTGGGAACATTTGGCAATATTTTAAAGGACTATTAAAACAAGTCTCCTACAGTGTAGAACTACAGAAATATGGGACAGGATTTGAAGCAGCTTAGGAGACTAATATATTCATATTAAACTCTTAAAGTAGGATTTCTTTCTGTTTTGCAAATCAGCTTAATTGCCATAGGAAAAAAGCAAAAATGCCACAACCTGCATATCAAAATATTTAATTCACGTGGTCACCTGAGGACACCATTTGTGTAACTGCTCTGCTCTCTAAGAATCTGGAATAATTTCTTCAAATTTACCATGAATTCCTCAAGCAGACTGGCTAAATTTTCTTGCACAGATTATCTACTTTCTGCAACTAAGGAAAAACTGAAATCTTTGGGTAAATCTGGTTTTGGATAAATGTTAACTTTTTATAACTCTCCTATAAATCAGTTCTCATTGATATAATCTGTTATAATTGAGATTTTCAGTGCTACTTCTTATTATGGGCAAAAATTTTAGGAACTGCAAATGAGTACAGCAGTTCAGCTATTTATACAATCAGAGTAGGCTTACAGTTATTGGATTTGTCAAACAGATGTGCAGGATGGCCAGTTAAATTTTAATTTTAGAGTAAATAATGAAAATTTTTGTATATCCCCCAAACATTATGTGAGATGGGCTTACATTATTTTGTTTTCATTTTTAAATTTAAAATTCATATTTTTCTTATCATCCTGTTTTCTGGCAACCCCGTTTGATCCCTCCTAAGGCTAAAAAATTGTTACCTTCAGGTACATTTCTTCAAGCAGTAAATTTGGTTTTTAATTTATGAAAATCCTTATATTTTATTCTTCTGTGTGTGATTTCCTGGTTTTGGGGTAGAACCGAGATTTCTTTCCTTGAAATAAGAATCATTTGAACACAATGGTAGAAATTGTGACTATACCCGAATATGCAGAGATTTGTATCACCTTCCTTATAGATTTCAGAGGTTCCATTAACTGAGAAAAGGATCAAAACACTTAATGACTTGTAGTAGAACCCAGTGACTCTAAAATTGAATTATTTCCCTATATATGTATATATTTTATATGTACATATATATGTAGATATAGTTTTTAACATCAAAGAAAATTCTACTCAATTTTTCATGTATGTATACAGCTCTACATATGGCTGTACATATACAGATATATTTAGTTTATACACACAACAGGTGGTGTGATATTTTCTCAGGAACAAATGTGATCCCACGCTATTCATTTGTTTTATTCTATTTTTGTAAAGATTAGATACTTTTTATTTACTTTGTGATTATTATTTAATAACATTTTAAATCTTCCCAATTTTATAGAAACTGCTAAAATCATTTTTTATTAGTACACATTTGTAGTATAGGTTTACGTTTCTTGTGGGGTATTGGTAGGTGTACATGATGCACTTTAATCCCTTTTTCATCCCCTTCTCCTCCCCCCTTCTTGATCTCATTCTTCTGTTTGGTAAATGTTTGCAATCTGAATGTACGCATTCCGTGTGTAGAGTTGTTACACGTACAAAACGCATCTTAATTCCTTTCTCCATCCCTTTCCTTTCTCTCCCTCCCCCCTCTTGATCCCCTCCCCCTCTGAGAAAGATCTGTCTCCCTACTTTGTTATCTATCTTTCATTTTCCTTTTTATTTATACTTTGGGCTGCATAAATTTGTTTGCTGATTCTTCCATGAGTATCAGTCAGCTGAAAAATTTGGAAAGAAATGCTACTTGACTGTGTTCATTTTACTAAGCCATGATTTTAATTCCTTCCCGAGGTAATAAGAATAGAAGAGCAAAGAAGGAGACAGCAGTACAGAGATAGACAGTTTCATGGTCCTTACTTTCACAGTGCCAAAGCTGCTAAACGGATTTCTATTTCTGCTGTAAGATGATACTTGATACATAACGGGAATTCAGTATATTGGTAAATTTCTGTGTATAAGGCTTTACTAATATCCCAATATTACTTTAAGTAAAAGTATAAAATACTTAAAAGTCTGTTTAAAATATGTGAACAAGTTTTAATTGAATTTCTTCCTTTTGTGATAAAATTGTATACAGACTATTAAGCACAGTAATTAATAATTTTACTTTATAGAAAGTATTTATTTTTCATATTTAGTTGTTACACAGAAACAAAATAACCAGACGTAGGAAAAGATATTAGCTTTAATAATGAATGCAGATTAAAACCATAAGGAGGTACTTCACATTCATCATCTTGGCAATATTTAGAAGTCTGAGAAGCCCAAGTACAGGTGATGTGCCAAAAAAAGAGAACTTTTTAAACATGGCTAGTGTGTTAAAAATCATGTATATATATATATATATACATACTTGCCATACTTGCTCACAAGTGGGGCTTTTGGGAGGTGATTGGATCATGGGGGTGAGGATACTGATCAGTGGATTAATCCATTGGTGAATTTATAGCTAAAAGTGATGTTGTGAGGTGAAGTCTGGCTGGAGAAGGTGAATCACTAGTGACGTATCCTGGCAGGGTCTATCTCCCTCTCTTCCCTTGATCCTGCTGCCTTACTATGAGCTGTTTCTCCTCTGCCATACCTCACTGGCACATAGCAGTGCTTTGGAGCCAGCTGACTACGGACTAGAACCTTTACAAGCATAAGCCAAAATAAACGATTCCTCTTTTAAATTGTAGGTGTCAGATATTGTGTCTCAGCAATGGGAAAGTAACTAAGACAATATTGGAGAGCAATACATCAGTATCATAAAATGTTGTATGCACATATACTGCAACTCAGAAAATCTACTTGGGGGTATATAGCTTAAAAATTCTCATACATGTACCTGAGATGACACAAAAGAGAACATTTATTGCAGCAAATTTTTGCCATGCTTAGGACCGATCCTGGGTCTTATGCATGATAGGTAAGTCCTCTGCCATTTTGCCATACTTCCATGCCTTATGTCAATATTTTAATAGCAAAAAATTGGAAGCAACCCAAATATTCAAAAAGAAAATCGTGGCTAAATAAACAATGCCAGGGTCACACAGTGAAAAACCAAGATGTATGTACTAAACAAAACTATTTTAATAATTCAATATTTTTAGTTATGAATGCATTTGCTAGTGAATTAGAATATTGGCTTTTAAAATAGACAAGATAGCTGTTTGTATCATATAACTATATATATTATATAATGCATAACATGCATATTTTATAATACATGGTATATATATATTTTTTTTTTCTTTTTTTTTTTTTGTTACCGGGAACCGAACTCACGACCTTGCGCTGGTCAGGCAGGTGCTGTGCCGCTGAGCTAAATTCCCAGACCCAATACATGGTATATATAACATATACATTATATAATATATATATACCAATTATCTTTCTGTGAAGACATGAATACTACAATTCTATTAGCAATAGAATCACTGCTTATAAAATGTTACTGTTAGAGACCATGTAGTCCACTGTCAGAAATCTTTTCAGAAAAGGAAAGTGAGCCCTGATAATGCGATCCAGGTCTCTTCAAAATAAATTTAAATTGTATTTACTATCCAGTTCACTGTTCTTACTGAGATTAAGTCATTTTCTTGAATAAATGATCCTCAGATTTTTGCAAGACTTTGGTTAATTTCCAGAGTTGTGAAAATGTCATTGCTGAAAATTCTGCTATTTTTTTAAAGAAACAGTATTTTTTTTAACAAACAGACATCCACTTACAAAATAACATAAGAACAATACAAACAAAACAGAGTTACAGACAAAGTTGTAGGAAATTAACCATGGTTGTTGTATTACCCATTGACATCTTCAAAGTGCCTTCTCAGGAAAACAAATAGAGACATAGAAGATTGATCAAACAAGTAATTATTAACTGTTCCTTTCCGTACAGCAATAGAAGACAGTAGTACAACTTTGTTAGCTATCCTGTATATACATACTTACGTAATTTCCCCTTCTTTCCCTTCCCTTTTCCCACACCCTAGTTGCCCTTTACTTTTGAGCACTTTCCTTTCATTTCACAATGTCTATCATACCTCCTAGTTTTTATTCACTCTTTCAGGACTTACACTAGTGAGACAATACAATGCTTACACATGCAGGTCTGATTTATTTCACTTATGAGTATGGTCTCCAGTTGTGACCATTTACCTATAAAACCCTCAAGCTTATCTTTCTTTACAGCTAAGTAATATTCCATTATAAAAGTACCACAAATTTTTTTTTATCCAATCCTCAGTGGATGGACACTTGGGTTGCTTCCATAATTTAGCAATTACAAGTTGTGCTGCTATGAACATGGGTGCACATATATCGCTGTGCTTTGAAGTTTCCAGATCTTTTGGGAAATTACCCAGAAGAAAAAGTATTTTAACGGTCCTTACTTCACCAGTTTCACTGGTGCAACTCCAAACTCTGCTTACTTGCAGTAATAGCTTGAAGCTAATAAGTAACGATCAAGAAATATTTTCTGTTGTGGCTACATTACACATAGAAGTAAAAAGTCTTTTCCTGTAGTATGAAATGGTTCTGGGTCCAGGATCTTATACTAATTTCATCAAATGCCACCTACCCTGGGTTGAGAGATAGGAGATTGTCTCCTGCATAAAACACACCTCAAATAAGCAGAGTTAGGGCCGTGGATATAGCTCAGCGGCACACACCCCTACCTGGCAAGCACAAGGTCCTGAGTTCGACTGCCGGTACCAAAAAAATAAAAGACAGAAAAAGCAGATTTGGCTTCCTGCCATAAGAATGAAGGGCAGGAATGTTAAGTCCCACTTTTGAAGGTCAGGCATATTGCATCTGCTTAAGAATGAAGTTGGACTAGGATAATAGATTTTCAAACTGGATGGATCTGGAGACCATGATGCTAAGTGAAATATGTCAGACACAGAAACTTAAATATCGCATCATTTTTATATGAAAACAAAATATAAGTAAATTAAAGAGTAAAGTTTAGGGGAGGTGGTAGCATACAGAAAGACAGAATTTTTTTTGACAAGTGAAAGGGGTTCAGGGAAAGGGGTAGGAAGGGGCAGGAGGACAGAGAGTTAAAGGGTTTGAAACTGATAAAAAAACATATATATATATATATATATGTGTGTATTCCCCAAAATGAATGTGGCTTTTGTTGAAAGCACACACTAATAAAACCACCCCATTTGAGAATCTAAAAAACTACATAAAAATTACATTACAGAATCCAATATCTCTTTATAATAAAATCATTCAGCAAAGTAGTAAAAAAGCAGTATTTCCTCAACCTCACAAAGGGCATCTAGGAAATATCCAAAGCTACCATCAGTCCTTATAGTGAAAACCTGGATGCTTTCCTACTAATGTCAGGACTAAAACAAAATGTGCACTCTTGTCTTTACTATTGAGTAATGTGTTGGAAGTACAGTTAGGGCAATCAGTGAGAAAATGAAATAAAATTCACTCAGATTGAAAAGAAAGAAACAAATCTATTTCTCTTAACACGTGACATGACATTATATTATTGTATATAGAAAATCTTTAAGACTCTGTTAAAACCTATTAGATCCATGGTCTGTCTGTCTGTCTGTCTGTCTGTCTCTCTTTCTCTGTCCCTCTTTTTATCTGTGTTTCCTTCTCTCCTTTCCATGGTCACATGTGATAATTCAGTACTGGGATATCATTATCTGGCATAATCAATGGTACATATAAAAAGCTTTCTACCTTTTTTCAATTAAATTAATTATTTGTACTATTTCACTTACAATTCTGACTTGAAATAAGTTTGGCTAGTGAGGGAACTGGTGCCATTATTCTATTCTTTTAAGAAGTTATGACCTCTCCAGTGTTACCAGCAATGGAATCTAAAGCAAAACCAAGATTCAGAGGAAAGCTGTTCTTCAAAGACAGTCTTGCTAGGTAACATGTAAGAAAATCTGTCTTGTTTAATGCTAATGGCATGTTGCTTACACTTTCAAATAGTGAAAGGGCTAGCTGGGCAAATTTGCCTTCATGTGTTTATTTTTAGTCTGCTCCCTGTATTGGTCAGGTTTGGTTAGTTTTTTGTGGTTGCAATTCACTTCAGAATCTTAGGAGCTTAGTGCTAAATTTGACTTTAATTCATATCAATTCCACTGTTGGCCTGGAAAATTCTGTAAGCACTTTTCCTGAAGGTGAGAGACTTATTTTTCTATGCTACTTCAACCTTATGGCATCCGTTTGCATATGCTCTTAGGACTCTGGAAAAGGGAAGTGAACATGAGAGTAACCAGTCTTTACATGCTGCTGAGCAGCCAGGCATAAAGGAACACACTTCTTATTCTAGCACTCCAGAAGGCTGAGGCAAGAGGATCGTAAGTTAAAGCTCAGCACAGAGACTTTTGTGACTTAGCGTGACCCTGCTTCCTCCCATCAAAAAAGAAAAAAAAACTTTAGAAAAGTAACATGTCATATTCATTCATATTTCACTGGTCAGAACTAGCTATATGGTTACATTTCACTTTCAGGAAATTTAGAAATGCAAGAAATTATCATACTGTATAATGTACATTTAAATAAAAATGTGTAGTAAAGGACATATTGCTTGCTACTAATCCTTCTCAAAATACTCATTCTTGCTTCCAGTACACTTATATTATCGTTCTTGGCACTTTCTGAAGCAGCTGTAGACGTCCTTTTTATGAGGCATGATCAAAAATATGGTGAATGCCACTGCTGAGTGCCATGTAATTAAAAGGCAGGCTCATAAAAACATTATGGTGTGTCTTCATCCACCTTTTCCCTGCATCTGTCATTGTGCAATTTCTGAATTTTCCCACAAATCAAAAGGACCACGAAAGGTACACATTTTGAATGAAGTCAGGATATTAAGGCAGCCATGGAAGCACAACTAAAGATACTCATGAAAGAAGACTTCCAGAACGGCTTCAGAAAGTGGCAAGATTTCTCACTACCACTTTTGTCTCCAGTTTTCACTGTTATCCCCTTTTACATACACTTCTTTATCGTAATTAGTATGCTCTCTTATTTCCTCCTTCCCATACCCCATAGCAACAGACTGAAAATTTTCTTTCTCTTCTCTTTTCTCCTCTAGCATTTCCCAGTCCCCAACACTCTGAGCTTCATTAGACAAGGAATAGCCATCACATTTAGTTCACATTAACTTTGTCAAGACTTGGACTGTAATGATGCTTATACTATAAGTGTGGAATTCTTCTCTAGGCTAAAGGGAGATGCAAAATATAGTCCCATGGTATGTCACTTCTCAATGACCACTGATAGATACCACCATAATGGATTATCCTGTTACTACTGATTTGACTGTGTAGGAATAATTCTGACTCAGTGAACAATTTCATGCCAGTGAAACTGTCTGCTGATTCCACCATCAAAACCAGGGAGAGGGGCAGCAAAAGGTCCTAATCCAAGAACTTGGATTGGATCAGACTGCAAAAATGCCTGCAATCTGGCAGAAAGAAGTCCTGAGTCTGAGTTAGCTTCAGTATTGCAGTGGGAGTGTCGGAGGAGTTAATGGGCTGTGAGCACACAGACTCTCTGGCAAAGAAGCTACTTGGTAATCACATATGCAGTGTCTCATTAGAATATTTAGTCTGTGTTCCTATCAAGCATCTTATAGGTTTAAGTTTTTCTGTTTCTTGATTTACTTAGTAATGTGGAGTTATGTTATGTTCTTTTATGGTTTTCTGAGTTCTGTGTGTTTGTTTGTTTATTGGCTCTGACTTACTAGACGTCTAGGGTGTCTCCCTCATCTCAGCTCTCTATCTACTTTCTTCACCTCAAATCCTCGACACAATATTATTAACATGTTTTTTTACTCATTTTCCAAACACATAAACTCCTCCTCCCAAATTTTTGAATTCTCCATAATTAACTCCGTCACTATCACTCCTATATTCTCTAGGATTAATTCTCAGTCCTCCCCATCCTACACCTTTGATTCTTCCATATGTTATATAGATTCCTGTCCTTCCTATCAGCAAGTTCTGACAATCATATAGCTTTCTTCATTTCA
Source organism: Chinchilla lanigera (assembly GCF_000276665.1). Lineage (NCBI taxonomy): Eukaryota > Metazoa > Chordata > Mammalia > Rodentia > Chinchillidae > Chinchilla > Chinchilla lanigera. The sequence continues at coordinate 1,258,126 of NW_004955490.1, forward strand.
AACTAACTCCCCGTTATCCAATATCTCACCCTTGACCCAACAAAATATCTTCTGGAACTCTGAATACTAACTTGTCAACTCAAGTAAAAGTGCTCCAATAAAATCAGACCTCACTTCATCCTTTCCTTCTCATCTAGTGGCTAATACTCCTTATCCAACCACTTCCTATTCTCCCCATCCCACTTTATCTACCTCAATGTAGAACAACTTCAAATAATAAACTGTCATAATGTGAATAGAGAATAAATAAAGGGGTAAGTGTAATTGCAAGGACTATCATATAGAAGCATTGTCAGATTGAATTTGTGGATACTGCTATAACCAGAAGTAATTCCACTGGGAAAATATAGGAAAGGAGTTAAAATCACTTAAAGTAAATAGCAGAAGGAATAAATATCAGCATTGGAAATAAAAGGCTGAAAATTACTCATGAGGAGGCAACATCTTATTAAATATCTCCATATCTCTTAAATATCCAAATATTAAATATCTAAATTTCATTTATAAGACAAACTTTCCTCACTTCTCCAGTCCCAAATTTGCAGTAAACCCTCAGAAAAGGATGGGAAAAACAGAGAGTTATATATAATATATAAACATAGATATAGATATAAATATAGATAAAGACGTAGACATAGACATAGGCATAGGCATAGACATAGATGTAGGAAAATGGGGAAGCTAGACGATCTGCAACTCCCTAACTCACCCAAAGGAGAGAAGAAAAAATATACCAGATAGCAGAAATCTATGACAAGTTCATATAAAAATGAAGAGAATAGGTAAGTTTAAAGAGGAAATGAACCGAAAGTTTATAGCAATTTCATGCAATATACCCAAAATGAATTTTAGAGAAATAGGTTAAAACTCTAGACAAGCTAAACAAAACAGTTCAAAATCTGAAAGCCAGATTCAACAAGAATATGGAACCTTTTAAAAAGAGGCCAGTTGGAAATATCTGAAATTAAAAAAACTAAAAGTTTTCACATTGCAGAAATAACAAATGTGAAGATGAAATCTGATAGGATGAAACAGCAAATTATGTTAAAGAGCTCAAAGAAATCAAAAAGAAAATAAAAGAACAAGAGAAGACTGTCCAACCCCTACTAGATGACAACAAGACAATCAATCTAAGTCTTAAGGAAGTTAGAGAAAAATTAGAAGGTAGCACAGATGCATTCATTAATATGCTTATAAAAATCATAGCAGAAAATTTCCCAAATATAAGAAAAGAATTTAAAATATAGTGCAAATAAGTGAGGTTTATAGAACCCTAAACAAATATGATGACAAAGGAAACTCACCAAGACATATCCTTATTCAATTACGAGATATCCAGACAAACAAAAATAAGAACAAAATACACCATTAATCTTAAAAGCACCCAGAGAAAAACAAAAAAATCACATATAAAGATAAACCAATTGAAATCACAGTAGATTTCTTAACACAAATTCTAAAGACCAAAAGAGTTTGGACTGAAATATTTCCAGCCCTGAAAACAAATAACTTCCAACACCTGTTAACTTATCCAGGAAAGGTACTCCTTAAAATAGATGGAGAAATAAGATATTTCCACGAAAAAGACAAGCTCAAAAGATACATGAGTGCTAAAACAGCTCTATAGAAGACACTTTAAAATATCCTTGATGGAAATAAATCAGACACAGATAAAAACTCGGAGGAAACTAGCGAGGTCAATGGTAAACACCAACAAAAAACACCAGGAAAAGAAAAGCAAAAGATACACCAACAGACAAATGAGGCAATAATAGTAAATAATCAACACATGTCAGTAATATCTCGCAAGTAAACTCTACAAATAAAAGACACAGACTGGTAGACTGGATCAAAATGAGAGCCAAACAGTCTGTTGCACTGAAGAAACTCATCTTATCTAAAAAGATATTCATAGACCAAAAATTAAAGAATGGAAAGCAACATTTCATGCACCAGGAATAAAAAAACAAGCAAGCATAGAAATTCTAATATCAGACATGGTGAACCTCAAGCTAAAACTGATTAAAACAGACAAAGAATATCACTACATATTACTTAAAGGAACAACCCAAGAAAAAGAGATAACATTGATAAACACATGTGCTGAATACTGGAGAAGCTATATTCATAAAACAAAAACTACTATAATTAAAACAAACAATCAAACACAAACATTGTGCTGTATTTTAACACCCTACTTTTGCAAAGAGACAGATCAACTAAAAATAAAAATTAAAAAAGAAATTTCAGAGCTGAACCACATCCTTGAACACATGGATTTAATGGATATATAGAAAGTATAATGGTGCCTCAGTTCATGAACATTTTTTCTTGGAAACAATTTGATTCACAAATAGAAGCATTTGGCAAAATGTTATTTTTGCTAGTGAATTCTGCATCGTGTGATGAATATGATCACAGCCATCTTTCTCACATAAACATAAGAGTGTCCATCTTTCCAGATCTGTGGAGCAAATAAGGATTGTGAACTGAGTTCCTATTGTACTCTGCCCTGTGCAACACAGTATGTAGAACTGAACCACAGCCTTGAACATGAGTACTTAATAGATATATACAGAGCATTCTACCCCTCTGCAACAGAGTATATGTTTGTTTTAGCAGCACATAGTACTTTTTCCAAAATAGATGACATACTATTCCACAAAGCCTGTTTAAGTAAATATAAAAGAATTGAAATCATCTCATGAGTACTAGCCAACCACTGCAAAATGAAAAATGCAAATCCATGATAGCAGAATCTTCAGAAAAGGCAAAAGCACCTGAAAAATTAATATTATACCCCTAAAGAACCGATGGTTCAAAGAAGAAATTTAAAAGTTTCTAGAAGTTAGTGACAATGACTGTCCATCTCAGTGAAACTTCGGGGACAGTTCTAAAAAGCAAATTCATCTCAATCAATGCGGACATTAGGAAAATAGAGCAAGTACAAATATGCAACCTAATGACAAATCTTAAAATACTTGAGAATCAACAATAAATCAACCTAAATCCAATATTAAGGAGGAAAATTATGAAGATGAAAATGGAATTCAACAAAATTAAGGCTAAAAATAAAGGAAAAAATCAATGAACCAAACAGCTGATTCTTTGAAAGAATAAATAAAATAGATAAGCCCTTAATCATAGTCACCAACAGAGAGAAAAGGCTCACATCAATGCAATTCGAAATGCAAAAGGTGAACTCACTACAGACACTGTGGAAATCCAGCAGATAACGACTACTTTGAAAAATTACATTCCAACAAATTAGGAAATTTTAAAGTAATGGACATATTCCTAGACACATACAAAATACCAAAACTAACTCAAGGAGACATAAACATTTCTAACAATCTAATAACAAGCAATGGATTTGACTCAGTAATAAAGAATCTGCCAACTAAAAAGAGCGCTGGACCTAAAGGATTCACAGCTGAATTCCACAAAATCTTCAAGAATTATATATCACTAGTACTCCTCAAGCTCTTCAAAGAAATTGAAAGGAAGAGAGCACTTGCAAATTCATTAATGGAAGCCAGTATCATCCTTATCACAAAAGCAGATTAAGACCCAAATAAAAAAGAGAACTATAAGCTAATATCTTTACTGAACATAGAAGCAAAAATCCTCAACATATGTTTATGAAGTTCTTGTCCTTTCTTTTGCCATTGATTTCCAATTTCTTTGCAGTGTGTTGTGATAATATACATGGGATAATTTCAATTCCTTTGCATTTACTTAAGCATTTCTATCAGCTAGAAGGTGGTCTATTTTGAAGAAGGTCCTATGTGCAGCTGAGAAGAATGTGTATTCTAATATTGTGGGATGGAACAAACTGTAGACATCTACTAAATCCATATGTTCAAAAGTTTGTTTCAGTTCTAATATTTTATTGTTGATTTTTGGGTCTAGTTGATCTGTCTTTTTCTGACAGTGTGGTATTGAGATCCCGCATTATAATTTTGATATTGTTTATTCGATTAATGCTATGATTTTTCATGCCAATTAATATTTGTTTTATATAGTTGGGTACATTGATATTTGTTGCATATATATTTATGATTGTTATCTCATCCTTTTGGATTGTTCCCTTTACAAGGTTGTAGTGACCTTCTTTGTCTCTCTTAATCAGTCTTGACTTGAAATTCACTTCATGCACAAATAGAATAACTACCCATGCTTTTTTGTGGATTTCTGTAGCATGGAGTATTATTTTCCATCCTTTGACTTTCAGTCTGAGTTTCTTTTTGAAGTAAATGCATTTCTTGTATGCAGCATATTTTTTGTTCTTGCTTCTTGATCCATTCTGCTAGTCTGTGTCTTTTGCATGGTACAATGAGATCATGAACATTGATGGTTATGTATTGACTTATCCTTGTAGTGTTATTTTCCTGTTATTGACTCCCTATGATCTTTTCCCTCCCTGTTTGCCTTGCCAATTCTTTATTTTGGGGTTCATGGAGTTCTAGTCCTTGTTATCTTTCTAGAATATCCTTCAAAACATGTTGGAGTGCAGGTTTGGCAGTTATAAATTTTCTCAGATGTTCTTTTTCATGGAAGTATCTTATTTCTCCACTAGTTTTGAAAGATAGTCTTTCAGGATTCATCAATCTGGGCTGAAGGTTGTTTTCCTTTGGAACTTGAAATACTTCACTCCAAGCTCTCCTTGGCTTGAGGGTTTGTGCTGAGAAGTCAGCTTGATTCTGATGGACTTTCCTTTATAGGTGATTTGTTTCTTTTCCCTAACAGTTTTTAAAATTCTATTCTTGTGTTGAATTTCTGAAATCTTGACTATGATATGACTGGCTGTAAATTTTTTTGATCATGGCTAAATGGGGTTGTATGTGCCTCAATTATCTGTATGTCAAATTCTTTTCCTCTACCAGGGAAGTTTTCCGCCATGACACCTTTGAACATTTTTTATATCATTTGTGCTACCTCCTGTTTTTCTACTGACTCCAGTTAATTTTAAATTATTCCTCTTTGCATCATCTCTCAGCTTCTTTGTTGATTTCTCTTGGTCCCTTGCTATTTTTAAGAAATCTTTCTTTCCATAATCACTAACCACAAGCCTGTCTTCTATTCTATATCTAAGACCTTGTCTTGACATTGGCTTAATCTGCTGTAGATATTTTCAACGGAATTTTTATTGTACTGGATATCTCCTTGAATCTGCCTTTTGGATTGCATTTTGATCCCATGCTGAGCATTCATGGCTGCCACAATTTTCTTAAGCTCCTCTGCTTTTTGTCTGTATCTGCTCTAGAATCACTAAGCATGGTTTTCATTGTGGACACTATGTCTGCAGTTATCTGAACAATTATTTCTGATTTGACTTTTTCTAGAGCCTCATTCAATGGCTTTGATGTCACAGCTTCAGAGAGGTCAGGTGGGTCATTTTCAGACTGTTCCACCTCACTGTCCTCTGTGATTGCCTTTTGTGAACTGGATATCTGGGGTTGCATCTTGTTTAAATGTCTTCTCTTTTTCTTTTTTAGTTTAATTCCTGGGTGGTACTTGTAAATTGCTTCTGTTGGGTTGCTTTGTTGCTGGTATTTAGAAACCTTAGGAAATGACTACTTCTCCAAAGTATCTTCCAGATGTACCTGATTTGTGGGTTTTGAGTGTGTTGCAAGATCCTACCTCTTCAATTTGGGGATGAGAAGTTGCTGCTTGTTTGCCCCAGCCCCTGGTCCTTTGGCACTGTGCCACAGTATTTTCTTTGACCCTTAGTCAATCTCTGTCTTGGAATATCAGGAAGAACAGTTGTTTAGAACAATTCTGTCATTTTTGGCTATAGTGGTATCATCAGTAATGATAATAGCATCAAGCACAGCCTAGAAAATGACAAACTGAGCTAACTATTAATGTGCCACCTTTAACCACATAAACTAGATTTGTGGTTATATAACAAAATATTAAAAAACCCAGAAAATTATACCCAGTATACAAGTTCTTAATATGTTAATTTTGCCCTCAGGAGTTAAATTTAAAATGGGTTAGGGGGAAAACAGAGAAGAGGAAGAAGAGGAAGATATTAGAAGTAAGGGTGGAAGACAAGCAGGCACTACCCTAACATTGGGAAACTGGTGCAGAAGACTGGAGGGAAAGAGAGAAAGAAGAGATAAAAAAGGACAGAAAAGAACCACAACCACAAAGAGGCTACAGACTGTGTTCATACTCATATAAAAACAAGATAAAACAATGAAGGAGAAAAAAAAAATAAAAAAAAAAAAACAATGAAGGAGAAAAAAAAAATAAAAATAAAACCACCACCACCACAGCAAAAAATAAACCAGAGAGAGAGAGAAAAAAAAAAGAAGTCCACTTCTAGGTATGTCTCTGCTGTCAGACATAGTGTGGTAGATAATGTGTGGAGACAGAGTCCCAATCCATGTTGATTTATTCCAGCAAGCCAGCAGTAGCTTTTTGGTGGGGTAGTAGGTAATGTCAGCAGGCCTGCACCTTCTGATCAATACCAGACTGTCAGCCTACAGCCATCAGTTTACCTTCCATGAACCTGAGCCTAGCTGGGAGCCACTAGATGGAGCCAGCTGCTCTGAGATCTGAACTCAGCCAGCTCCTTTCCAAGCTGGCTCCCAGCCAATTGCTTTCTCAAGTGAGACTACTGAACCTTTGGGACTCACCGCCAGTTAGTGCAGTCCTTCACATCTGCTGCTCCCCTCCACTGTTGTGTCTCTCTGTGTAGGCCTCTAGGGTCACCAACAGTCACCATGCATCCACAGGTTTGAAGCGTTGCTCTTGTGCAGTGAGTCCTGTCTCAGGGCGAGGGTACCACTGACTACCTCCATCTTCTTTATTGAAGTTTCTCTCTTCACTCTCTCTGTAGGCTTCAATTTATGCTCCAGATCTTTCCTGGGTCTAAAGGACTCACTTTCCTCCTTCTTTTCTTCCTCATGTTTTTATATTCCAGTGTCTGGATGATGACTCTCAGAGATGCTCTTACTCTGCTGCTTACAACTCTGCCATCTTGGTGCTCCCCCTGCTGTCTAACTTTCTAAAAGACAGGGAGAGGGAGAAGAAAATTAAAGGAAAGATTGGAAGTGCCTCAACTATATTGTTTAGAGCTTGGAAATATGTGTCCTTTTTTGATGTAGCGTACCCTGATGCCACCCAGGGGTCAGTTTTCTAACTGTGTCTCTGCATGGGTATTTTTTCCTGCTGATCCTCTTGACTGTGGAAGAAAACCCCTGCTCAGGCACTGGGTAAGCCAAAACCCTCATATGTGTCTCCCCGGATGGGCATGAATTTTTATTCATTTCTAATCCAGGGATGAGGAGCATATTACCATTTACTGACAATGGTAACAACCACGCATAACAGAGACAAACTGCTAAAACTTGTCCCCTAGCCTCAGACATACCCAAGAGTGAACTGCAAAGCAACCAGAAATTTCAAAAGCCATTAAAAAAAGCTGTCTAAAATAAGACAACAAGCCATCTTGTAACCACCAAATTAGTCAAGAAAGAAATAAAAGTAAATTCAGCAATCAGGATAGAACTGTCTAAAAGCAGCATGTATAAACAGAATACAAGGCTTTGCCTATGAAAATAAAAATATCCCATCAAAGAAAGCTAAATATGAAGATATCACAATCTTCTCATACACTCAACTTTAAATCTAGCATCAGTTTAATGAAAAATATGAAGTATACATAACTGACAAAACATGACAATTCTTGATTACCTAATGAATCTCAATGCAGAAACACATTAAATATTTCAGGTGTCATGAAACAAAAGCAAATTTTTATCTCCTTCCAAAGATCTCCCTGTGGCCTCCTAAGTGATATAAGAGAAATAAAACTCCCAACCTGGGTGATATCACGTGGATTGAATTGATGTCCCATGAAATTGAAGAATGAATTCGAAGGAATGATGGAGGTTAAGAATAGGAAAGTTGTCTTGAGTGATAGCTCCTGAGAGACAGGAGTGGTGCTGGAAGTAGGTTGCTAGTGAGGCTGTTTGTCAGGAGTAATTTATATAGCAGTCACAATGTGGGTCAAACCATAATTGACCAATAGTATTATAAGTATAGTTACTTAGCTAATGTTGATCAAATAGAGAAATAATTCAAAGAGTAGGCATATGTGGAAAGAATAAAGGAATTTTGGGGAAAGAATCAGTCTAGATATTTGGCTCACCTATGTGGGCAACTGATGCCTATTTGGACTTCCTGGGTCAGATGGTGCCTTTTGCAGAATAATTCCAAGTTACTACTTATGCTTTATGGAGGCAAATAGTCTTAGCCATTGCATCTTTATCTTGAGGCCTGGCCTTCTTCAGAAGTCCCTCCAGTCACAATTCTGCTGTCTTTGTTTTTCATTGACTTCTTTGAGAGCCCAGTTTCTCTATGACTGTATTTTAATTTCTATCTAACCTAGCTGCCTAAAATATTAAGAAGACAATTTTTTACCTGGTAGCAATATAGATAATTTTTCTTCAATTAGAAATAAACCAGCAAAGTTTATGTTCATTAACTCTGAAGAACATTGACTTTGTTTCTAGCCAACTAGTAGGATTTTAGCTTTCTTCTATCATCTACCTTATGACTACAGCCCTTCCCAGATTCTGCTGAAATCAGTTTACCAATTTGTTTGTTCCCAGCTTAATGAATGACAGGAGGAAAATCACTGATATGTTTAAATTTTACATTCATATTAATTATCTTTTTGTCTTCTGGAAAGATATCAGAAAAATGGGAAGGAAAAACATTGTTTGAAAGAGCTGCTTTGTAAAGTTATCTTGTTAAAGAGGTTTACTTCCTCTGGACTGTGGTCACTACAAAATCTACATATTCATATCTGAGGAAGTAATGAAATTTAATTTCTCTCCTGGCTTGTGTGATGAGTTGAATGTAAATAGATGCATCAGACAGAAATATATAAAATGATATTTTCTGCCATACTGTTTGCAAGAGAAATCAATTACATTTACCACAGAGGTGAGTGATATTTTACCTAACTTTTGCCTTTTACAAGTGTTAAGTAGAGAGAGAGTGATGTAATCAAGTCTGAGTTGAAACCAGTGATATTGTGAAATAGCTCCAAAGGAACTGAATGTTTCAGTTTTAATGAAAACACAAAAAATAAATGTTAAGGTAAATATATTCTGTGTTTTTATATCTTAAATCCAGGTTCTTTATAAATAGTTTTAGACCTTTCTTCTCGCTAGCTTCAATAGCATTAGTACACCAACATTGTTTTTATGATTGAAAAAGAGAAGAAAAAATGCTGCTGTTTGTAAAGGCAGTATAATAAATTGGTCTTACAAAGTACAAGTTATCTGGCTGCTATATTTGTCATGGTTTTCTTCAGCGTAATCCACTGATACCAAGTGTGGCATCCTAGAAGCTAGCAGGTTGACATGTATTATATATTTTGAGTTATTTAACTTTGATATATAAATATCTTTTTAAAAATTAGAAAGGTTCACTGTTTAAGGGCAAAATCCTGATATCACTATCCTGCTAAATTTTACCTATTTGGCAAAACAGGTAGTCGATTGATGAAACAGGAATGAAATCCAAACCAAAAAGTGAATCACTGCCAATTACTTAGGGTTTGCAAAGTTGAGAAGAGAAAATGGCATCACAATAGAAAAATATGATTTTATGTCTTTTCCAATGTATACTCATGATCAGTTGCATAATCAGAATTAAGTATGCCACTGAAACAAGAAATTTTGCAACTGATCACATGTACTTATATAGCCTACAGTATTTGTTATTAGAATAAATAAATATATATATATCAGTACTTTGTACAGTAAATATGCACCAATGAGAAAATTAAGTAAAAATTCACAGCATTTAATTAAAAGTACCAAGAAAATGACAGGAAATAGATCAGCAGCACTTCCCATATAAAATACTTCCTTGGTTCTCTATCTCTTCTATTCTTTAATAATTTGATTCAAAAACAAGCATTCAGCAAAATTTTTTGCATTTTTTTTGTATATGTTTGAGACAGGGCCTCACTATGTAGTCCAGGCTGGTCTTGAACTTAGAGTGATCCTCCTGCCTCAGCCTCCTGCGTGATGGGATTACAGGCTTGTGATTTGTTTCCACCACACCCGGCTTTGTTTCCATTCTTGAACTCTGCAATGGGGTGAAAAACACAACCATGGCCATCTTCCCTGCTAGCTCAAGAACACAACAGCCTATCTCAGAATTACGGAAATAATTAAGTTTGTGAAGTGAAAGACCAGTGTAACTGAAATAATAACAGGGATTTGTTTATTCCTTTCTCTAATTTAAAAAGAATCCATAGTAGTTTAGGAAATAGTCCTTTTGCCTAAAAATGTAAAACCCACATATACCCTTAGATAATACTTTTGCATTTCAAAACATCATGTAATTTTGCAGAAAGTTTACATTTGTATCCATATAATCTGTGGTCACAGTAAGGGAATTTTCCTTTATTATCTCTTGTTTGACTAAACTTGTCCATTTCTTTCAGGCTTTGTTGTTTCTTAGCCTGGTGAGAAATCTGTACTAATTCAGCAGCAAGATAATACTGAAAGTTTTTCCCTCCTACTGAGATTCCCTTCTAATGTATTTTGAGAATGACAGTTTCAATTTATCTTTGCAGTTCAATTAAAATAGTTTTAGATTGTTGGTTGTTAAATTCAGGGCCTTGAACATGCTAGGCAAGCATACTACCACAGAGCAATAATTCTAGCCCTAAAACTTTGAAGGTGTACCATATGATTTTTTTATTTTAAAGAGAATAGTAAATGAGAAACAAACAAAAAAATAGAACAGTAGCAGCATACCAGTATCACGAACATAAGCAAATCAAAGTAGGAACATTCAAAGTGATACAAGGTCTCAAGACAAAATAAAACAATCGAGTGGTTGTTACATTACATATTGCTATCCTCAACTACACTGCTCAGATTATCAAATGTAAGAACGAAAGATTGCTCAAACCATTAAAGAGAATAAGAAAATAATTCTTCAATAAAACATTAGAGATAATGCAGAGTTTTGCTAGACAAGATGGTAGGAGTTCACCACTGTAATTCCATTGCATATTGTTACCTTCAAATCAGTTGCTCAGACCATCAGAAACATGCATGCAAAATTGACCAGAACATAAAATATTGTAAACATTAACTGTTCATTTCAATACACCATCAGACATTAGCAATACATTTATTGCAGCTATTCACATATATATTTGTATTTTAATACACATATACATATAAGGTAGTTACTGTAGTGAAATAAATGAACATATCCATTTCTGTATATAGGTACCTTTATTTTCTGGTAAGGATGCCTGAAATCTATTACTTTCAGAAATTTCTAGCATTCAATATATTATTATTAACTCTTTTCATGTGCCACACATTTTCTCTTTAGAGTTACTCATCTTACATAACTATAACTTTATATCATTTGACCAGCATTTGTCCATTTCACACACTCCTGGTAACCTCCATATACTCTTTCTCACTGTATTGACTTTCTTCAGATTCCAGATATAAATGAGTGGCATAGTGTTTTTATTCTGTGTTTAACTTATTTCACTTAGTATAATATTCCCAAGAGTATATATCTCAGAAAATTGTAACAGATGGTCTTTATCTAAATCTGATAAAGGCCATCTATGAAAAACCCACAGCCAATATCATACTAAATGGACAGAAACTGAAAGCTTTCACTCTAAAATCAGAAACACAACAAGGATGTCCACTGTCTCCACTCTTTTTTAATATAGTTCTGGAAAACTTAGCCAGAGCAATTAGACAAGAGAAAGAAATAAAAGGAATAAAGATAGGAAAGGAAGAAGTTAAATTATCATTATTTGCAGATGACATGATATTCTATTTAGAAGACCTCGAAAACTGCACTAAAAGAGTGCTATACTAATAAGACAATTCAGCAGTGTAACCAGATACAAAATCAACACTCAAAAATCTATAGCCTTCCTGTATACAAATAAGAATCCCACCGAGAAAGAAATTAGGGAAATAATAACTTTTACAATAACATCCAAAAAATGAAATACTTAGTAATCAATCTAACAAAAGATGTAAAAGTTTCTACATTGAAAACTATAATACTTTGAAAAAGGAGATTGAAGATGATATCAGAAAATGGAAAGATATCTCTTGCTGTTGGGTAGGAACAACTAATATAGTGAAGATGGCCATACTTACAAACTGTTATAAAAACTAAATGCAATACCAATCAAAATTTCAACAACCTATCTCACAGATTTAGAGAAAATGATCTTAAAATTCATGTGGAGCCAGAAGAGACCTAGAATAGCAAAGGCAATTCTAGGAAACAAAGGTAAGTCATGGGGCATCATATTTCCTGACCTAAATTTGTACTATAAAGCTACAGTGATAAAAATCACATGGTACAAGCAAAAAAAAAAAATAGACTTGAGGATAAATGGAACAGATTAGAAAATGCAGAAATAACTTGAGACATACTTAGTCACTTTATCTTTAACAGAGTTGCCAAATATATTCACTGGAAGAAGGATAACCTCCTTAATAAATGGTGCTGGAAAAATTGGCTTTGCACATGCCCAAGATTAAAGTTGCACCCATATCTTTCACCATACACTAAAGTAAATGTGAAATAGATTAAAGGTCTAATTATTAAAACAGAAACATTAAATCTGTTGGAAAATAGAATGGCTAAATCTCTTTAAGATATGGGTGTTGGCAAAGACTTCATGAATAAAACCCTGATCACACAGGAAGTGTCACAAAGAATGAACAACTGGGATATCTTCTTAGAAAGCTTTTACATAGCAAGAGAAACCATTAAGTCAAGAGACAACCTACAATCTGGGATAAAATTTTTGCCAGCTGTTACTCAAAGGGTTACTATCAAGAACATATAAAGAACTAAAAAGAAATAAGACCTCCTAACTTTAGAGATCCAATCCAAAAATGGGCATCTGACATGAATATACGCTTCTCAATGAAGAAATACAAACAGCAAAAAAATACATGAAGAAATGTTAAATATCACTGGCCATTTAAGAGATACAAATTTAAACAACAGTGAGATTCCATCTCACTCCAGAAAGAATGAAGATTATACTGAAATAAACCATACTGTGGCTGCCAGGGTCCAGGTAAAGAGCTCCATGGGAAGGCTTAGAGAATGGCCCTTCCCACTGTGGTTGCTGGGATACAGGTGAACTTTGTGGGAAGACACAGAGACATGGGGAACCATCAGTCATACAGTAGGGCCCACAGCCAGGGTGCACAGGATGGACAGACAGGACTAGCAGCATGAAATTGGCAAAAGTAACAGTCACCATATGAGCTCACAGGTGGTAAATTAGGTGAACCAGCATTGTCTTTGGGAACAAAGACATACAGAATTGATGCAGGCAGGTTGGGCTTCTCCTTTTTTATTTACTTTCTGTCTTTTCTTTGTTCTTATTTTTTCTTTTTCCTAAATGGATGGGGAGAACTCCTTTCACAGAAATGTAATCCCAGCCCCCAAACCCAGAGATCAAGTTCAGATAATTCTTTAGTTACTCCTTCATTCTTTCTTTTCTGCCCTTTTCTCTAGTTTCCCAAAGCTTGTGTGGCCATCCTTTATCCTCCAGCCTGGTTTCTACTTTCTTTTCAGTTATCTTTGTTTTATCCACTATTTTTCTTAAATTTCCCCATCATAGGGTAAAATCACTCCACCAAAGGGAAACACTTTGCATACAAACTCCCAATTCATGATCGGTTCTGTAATATAATTGCAGATTTTGATCCTATGGTTAAAGGTATGAAATTAATAGTTACTATAGACTGTTAGTTTCTAAACTATGCCTGGTGGTATAGTTAGTTCTAATTCTACTACTTTAGCTTGGTGGTCATGTCTGTGTAATCAATTGTTCTCATTTCTGTAACAACACTGGGAAGTTCTGGAGTAATAATCTCACCATACCCCATCAGAAAAGGAGTGGAGGCTGAGTCAAACAGATACCAATATCTTAATCTTAATTAATTAGAAAGGTAGAATCTTGGGAGAGGCACAAACCAAGAACATCCTTCAGAGAGAAAACATCCCTGAAGAACAAATCTTATCTAGAAAAGTCTTAATACAAGTTACAAAGCTACTTAATACAAAACATTACAAGCATGAACACAGAAAAAAAAATTTGAAAGAAACAATGATAAGATATAGAAGGACAATGCAACCTCAGACTTCAAGCCCATCCAGAACAAGTCCAGGAGACAATGAGAGAGAGGAAAATGGAAGACCCATACCTGAAATTTCTGAAATGATGGCAGTCAAAAAAATGAACAAATCCATAAAGATATAGAATTCAGAACAGAAATAATCTCTCAGTAAAAAAAAGAAATGTTAACATTTAAAAAAGAACTGCTCAGCAAATCTAGAATAGAGATGAATAAAAAATAGATGATGATAAGCAGAGGATGGGAACCATGAATGACCAATATAGGAAGAAAACAGAATGCATGAAACAGATTCAACCAGAAATCTAGTAAATTAAAAATTGCACCGAAAGATGCTTCATCAAAAATAAAGATAGACTTTCAGACCTTGAAGAAAAGATCTTAGCTAGTGATCATTATTGGGATAAACTCTTGAAAATAACAAAAGGTCAGGAAATAACAATTCAAAAACTGCAAGACAATACAAAGAAAAATAATATAAGAACAATTGGTGTCAATGAAAAGGCAGGAGTCAACACAAAAGACACAAATAAAAAACTATTTGTGAACTAATAGCAGAAAATTAACCAAGCATGAGAAGAGAGTATGTACAGTAACTGAAGCATATAGACCCCCAATTAGCCATAACTGAAATAAATCTACATCCAGACACAATAATAAAGATCTCAGAAATTCACCCCAAGAGCAGAATCACAAAAGCTATTAGAAAATAAAACAGATCACCTGTAAAGGAAAGCTCGTCAGAATCATGGCAAATTTCTCAACACAAAACCTCAAGTCAAGAAGAGATTGTAGAGAACTATTTCAAATCCTGAAAGAAAACAACTTTCTTTCAGAGTGATGTACTCCACCAAACTATCTTTCAAAATTAATGGATAAATAAGGTTTCATTACAAAAACAGCTGAAGAAATTCATGACAACCAAACCAACACTACAAAGATTACTGAAAGATATTCTAGACAGATATAAAAATGACCACAATTCCAAGAAAAACAACAGAAAGAAACCATCAAGCAGGGCAAGGAATTAACAGAGGGGAAATGTAAGGAACCAAAAGCAAGGCAATAACATGACAAAGATAAGCCAAAATATATCAGTTATAACCATCAGTATAAATGGTCTTACCAATCAAAGGAAAGAGATTGGCAGAATGAAGCAAGAAACAACATCCAACAATATGCTTCAACAATATGCTTTATACAAGAAACATATTTAACTCAAAAAGAAATTCATAGCCTGAAAGTCAAAGGATGGAAGAAAATACTCCATGCAATAGGAATCCAGAAAAAGCAGGGGTGTTTATTCTGTTTGCCAACAAGATATACTTCAAACCATGAATTATCAAAGTGATAAAGAAGATCATTGCATACTTGTTAGTAGAAAACTTCAAGAGGAGGAGACAACACTCATAAATATATATACCACAAATATGGGAGCACACAACTACAAAGACAAATATTAACAGACATGAAAAATCAAATGAGCAATAATACATGTGTAATGGGGGAATTTAATACCCCACTGTCACAAACAGATAGATCAATGAGACAAAAATACAAATTTAAACAACAGTGAGATTCCATCTCACTCCTAGTAGACCTTTACAGATTGTTCCACCCAACAACATCACAATGCACATTCTTCTTAAATGCATGGGACATTCTCATAAATAGGCCATATATTAGCCCACAGAACATGCTGAAGTAAATGCAAAGGAATTGAAGCTATCCCATGTACATTACTGAAACATAGCGCAATGAAATTGGAAATCAATGGCAAAACAAGCTGCAAAAACGCTGTGAACTCATGGAAATTAAATAAAACCCTCCTGAAAGACCAATGGTGACAGAAAAAATTAAAGAAGAAAGTAAACAATATCTAAAATTAGACAGAAATGCAGATACAAATATCAGGACCTGAGGGACGCAATGAAAGCAGTTCTAAGAGGGAAATTTATAGCAGTGAATTCTCACATCAGGAAAACAATCGGCACAATAAAGCAACATAATTTTGCATCTCAAGCTTTTAGAAAAAGAAGAACAAGTCAGGCCCAAAGCCCAAAGAAGGGAGGAGATGATAAAGATTAGGGCAGAAATTAATGCAATTGAGACTAAGAAAATAATACAAAGAATTAAAGAATTAAAGAGTTGGTTCTTTTAAAGAATAAATTCAATTGATAAACTCAGGCAACATGGTTAAAAAAAGGAAAGAAAAGACTCAAATACATGCAATGAGAAATGAAAAGAGTGAAATTATTACAGATCCTGTGGAAATTCAGAAGAACATCAACACCTACTTTGAAAATATTTACTATCATAGGATGGAAAACACAGAACAAATGGACAGATTCTTATATATGTATAAAAATCATCAAAGCTTAATCAAGAAGATATAAAAATTCTGAGTAATCCAATATCAGTCAATGAAATTGAAAGTGTAATTAAAACCTTATGAAAAAAGAAAATCCCAGGTCCTGCTGGACTCACTGCTTAATTCTCCAAGAAAGAGTAGATTTAATACCAATACTCTTCAAATTCACTAATGAACTTGAAAGGGATGCAATACTCTGTAACTCATTCCTGGAGGCATGTATTGCCTTGCTACCAAAACCAGAGAAAAATCCAACCGAACAAGAGAATCACAGGTCAATCACTCTAATAAACATAGATTAAAAAATTCTCAATAAAATGCTAGCAAACAGAGTGCAACAAATCATCCAGAAGTTTATATACCGTGACCAACTGGGATTCATCCTAGGAATGCATAGATGGCTCAACATACACAAGTCAATAAATGTAACACATCATATCAACAGAGTCAGAGGCAAAAATCACATGGTCATCTCAACATGTGCAGAAAGAAAGCTTTCTGATAAAATCCAACACTCATTA
>NW_004955490.1:1275540-1276384 GCF_000276665.1 Chinchilla lanigera
CACAAACAATAAACTCACTGAGAGTGGAATTAGGGAAATCACTCCCTTCAAAATAGCATTAAAAATGAAATACTTAGGAAATCAATCTAATGAAGGAGGTAAAAGATCTATACACTGAAAATTACAGTACTCTGAAAAAAGAGATTAAGGAAATATCAGAGATGGAAAGATATGTCTTGCTCATGGATAGGAAAAACTAACAGTGAAAATGGCCTTATCTCCAAAATTGTTATAGAAATTTATTGGAATCCTGATCAAAATACCCTTAGCACACCTCACAGAATTAGAGAAAACATTTCTAAAATGTATCTGGAAGCAAAAGAAACCTAGAATAAGAAAGGCCATCCTGGGCAACAAAGGCAAGGTAGGAAACATCACAATCCCTGACTTGAAATTCTACTGCAAAGCTACTGTGATAAAATCAGCATGGTATAGGTAAAAAAAACTAAAACAACAACAACAACAAAAAAGAGCCAAGGACCAGTGGAACAGATTAGGAGATACAGGCACAGCTACAAACACACTCAGCCACCTTATCTTTGACAAAGGGGCCAAATATATTCACTGGAAGAAAGGCTCTTTAATAAATGTTGCTGGATAAACTGACTTCTACATGTGAAAGACTAAATCTAGACCCATGTTTATCACCATGGAGTATACTAAAGTCAAAATGGATTAAGGATCTAAATATTAAAACAGAAACACTACATCTACTTGAAGAGAAAGTAGGTAAAAATCTTGAAGACATAGGTTTAAGTAGAGATTTAACGAAGAAAACCCAGATTGCACAGGAACTACTTCAAAGAATAATCAACTGGGATGTTGTCTTATTAAAAAGTTTTGA
>NW_004955490.1:1276934-1325095 GCF_000276665.1 Chinchilla lanigera
AACAACAACAACAACAACAAAAAAGAATTTTATGTGTACCTTTGTTTATAGCAGCACAGTTTGTAATAGCTAAATCTTGGAAACAACCCAAATGCCCATTAACTGAGGAATGGATTTAGAAGTTGTGGACTTTTTGTACAATAGAGTACTACTCAGCCATACAGAAGGATGAACTTGGGTCTTTTATAGGTAAATGGATGCAATTTGAGACCATTCTCATAAGTGAAATAAATTAGACTCATGTGTAAACATCATATTGTCTCCCTTGTGTGAGAAGTTGAAAGAGTAAACAACGTTGAAAATGTACAATAGACATTGTGAAATAAGCAGAAATTGTTCAAAAGGAAAAAGGAACTAGGATGGGTGAAAGGGAAAAGAGTATGGAAAAGGGAAAATATAATTCATTTACACTATTAGTGTCTCTTAGATAATTAAAACAGAAGGTTTGTGTTAATATCAAGTGGATAAATTTTATTCCCGTATTTTGTACCCTGAGTAACTACTTTAAAGATAACATATAATGTATTAACTATTATTATTCTCCTATGTTATTCTCCTATTCTGATATGAAATTTTGTTTTACCTTTTTTCCATAAAATGAAAAAAAAATCAACCAACTATTGCTGGAGGGGCTGTGGGGAAAAAGGAACTCTTTTTCCATTGTTGGTAGAAGTGTAGATTGGCAAAATGACTGTGGAAATCAGTGTGGAGATTTTTCAAAAAGCTAGGATTAGAAGTCCCATTGTACCCAGCTATTCCTCTTCTGGGTATTTTTCCAGAAGAATTAAAGACATCATACCACAGTGGTATATGTGCACCCATCTTTACAGCAGCACAATTTGTAATAGCAAAATCTTGGAAACAACCCAATGCCCATCAACCAAGGAATGGATAAAGAAGGTTTTTTTATACAATGGGGTATTATTCAGCTATAAAAAGGATAAACTAGAGACTTTTTAGGTAAATGGATGCAACTCAAGTCCATTCTTACAAGGGAAATAAATCAGACTCATATGTTCAAGCATCGTATTGTCTCTGTGATGTGAGAAGCTGAAAGAGTATATAAGATATTATAAATAAATGTTAATTCTGGAAAAAATGTCATGTTAGCTTTCCAGTGTTTTTTCTTCCCTTTCAATTTTTTTTAATGATTTCAAGTCTTTTGAATTTTCATAGAAAATTGTTCTCTTCCAATGTTTCACTTAAAATGTTTCTTGAAATTTTTAATTTCTCTGCAATACCTTCTTGTTTTCTGTATATCAGTTTTGTAAATTTTGTGGTGAAATTTATATCTCTTTTATATTTTAATAGTCTTGTAACTGATGTATTTTATTTTGTTTGTTACTGTGAAGTGGAAGTACACTTGCTTTTCTATAAATATTAAAACAACCCTGAGTATCTTGTCAGAAAGGCAGAATTTGTTTACTTTCTAAGACAGTATAATTTCTTTTAAAAATGCCACTAAAATGGCCAGTATAGTAGGGGTAGGGCAATTGGGACGGAGGTGAGGGGGTGGGGGGGAACACTTCCCTCTACTCCCTTTAATGTAGATAACACCATTGGGCCAATCCTTGCTTTGTTCTGAGAGAGCCAGAAAATAAAATAACAAAGGTCCAAGAAATCTCTGAGGCTCCAGGCTAGATAGAGCTCCTTCCATGTTAGATTTCCTGGCCTGACCCACAGTAACCGTTTCTCCACTTAAACCTTGCTAACAGTTCATAAATATGTACTGCATCTCATGTATGTAATTCAATAAGAGTGAACTCTGGGAAAGTCCTGAGCACTAAAAGCCACTGAAAATTGATAGAATGTGGACAGGGACATCGCCAGTTTGAATGAACCCCCACACCATCTTAGAAAAACACCAGTTTCATTTTACTTAGGTCACAGAGGACACATTAGTAGGTCACAAAGGACATGTTATCAGTTTATGAGCAGTTCAAAGACCTGTCAGGGGGTTACAGAGGATGCAGGGGACACATCAGCAAGCCACAAGCCTGCCGATTCCCTGATCCACCCCCCCCTTAGAAGTCCACCAAAAACGATTATTAAAAAGCCTCTTAGCCTATACTGAAAGAGACAGAGTCTCTATTCTGCTCATACAGAAAAGTCTCTTTCAGGTTTAGCAAGAAGTCTACGTGGACTACTGAGGTTGTGTCCACCTTTCCTGCTCATCTGGTGCTGAAATCCAAGACCAAAAGCGAAGAGCATGGGCTCTTTTGCAACCTGATAACAGTGGGAAGTGGCAGTTTGTCCTGGCCTCACTCCTAGATTCTGAGAGACTCTTATTTCTTGCCCCATTTCCCCTCCTTCCCAAACAGTTGGTAGCATGGGCTTGGCTGCCCTCTATGGTGGGACTGTGAAGGTACTGGCCAAGGATTCACTTTGGTGAGCCCTCAAAATCCCCACAAGCAACTTTTGAACATAGAATGCCTGACTGAGTAACAAACCCTCCCTTCCCTTCCCTACAAACACTGCTTTTTTGTGAACTCCAGTCCCAGACCATCCTGCCAGACCTCGAACCAGACACCCTCCACCAGCTGCTAATCCATTGCCATTCTTGGGAGGGTCCAAGATCCAGATCCAATTGACTCACACTTGCTGCCCAGAGAAAGGCCATCTGCTATCCCCCTTTTCCTTCCTTACCCTTTTACTTTCTCCCTGTTCTCTACTTGAGAGCACCACAAAAAAGGGGACTTCCTGCACTCTGGCTAGGAGGGATGGTTCCTCTCAGCACGCAGGACAATCTTGTCCAGCTCTGGGATCCTACTGACCCCAGTCAGTAGGCCGATCACAAGAAGTCCCACCAACCTGTTTCCCAATCCCAGCTTCCCCCTTCACTGTGATGGGCAATTCTTCCTCAAAAGCACTGGTAGACACAGCCCTCTCAGCTGTCTCCTGGGTAATATTTCCAAATTGAGATTAAAAAGAGACATTAAGTCAAAATATTGATCTTTTACTCCACTTCCCTATAGCCCCAGTAGACTCAATAATGTGTCAAGCTGACCAGCTGAGGGTACTTTCAGTATTCAAAGTCTCTGAGATCTTGATAACTTCCTCCAGAAGAATAGCAAATAGTCAGATGTTCTCTATTTACAATCCTTTTCTACCCTCTGCAAGCAACCTTCCATGCTACTCTCTTCAAATTCTTCTCACTGAAAAAAGTCCTCTACCCCCACAAAACTCCTATCTCCACTCCCAGCCCAATAATATCATGCCTTTTCCCTCCTTTACCCTTCTCAGTTGATGAATTTTATCCCCCTGATGATCCCCCAGCCTGTTGCCTCCCAGTTCCTCAACAAACTCAACCATACCTACAACCTTCCCAACTGGTAGCCACTCCTTCTTCTTCTATACTGTGAGTACCCCCCTGAACCCCTCCCAATGAACCACTCCTCATATCCACACTTTTCTCCCCCTCAGACACACTTCCACACTCTTCCCACTCAATACCTCCCCAGACCTCTTCTCATCCCATCCTACACCCCCATGAAGTATGAGGTAAAGAGGGGCCCTTTCATGTTCATGTTTATTTCCTAATTTCAGATCTAGAAAGTTTCCAACAAAGAATGAGGTCTTTCTCAGAAAATCCCAATAAATTCAAAAAAGAACTCCTCTTACTTACTCAAATATACAACCTTACTTGGGGAGATATTTACCTTATCCTCTTGTCCACCCTTACTGTTGATGAAAGGAAATATATTTGGGAGCTGAAAACCATGCCAATGAGCTCTACCACCAACATCCTGACAGGCACGCTGAGGCAACTTGGGCTTTCCCCAAGACTAAACTCCAAGTACCTAAGTGGACATAACAATTTGGCAACTCTGGTAGTCCAGATTATGATCATTTGATTGCTTGGCTCCTAGTGGGAATAGAATAAAATACAAATAAACAGGTAAACTATGGGTGCCTCAGAGAAATCACCCAGGAGACAGATGAAAACCCAGCCCTCTTTATGAACCATCTTTCAGAGGTCATGATTAAATATACAAACACCAACCCTAACTCTCCTGAAAGTCTAACTCTTCTACACCTCCACTTAATCTCCCAACTTTATCCAGACACCAAGAGAAAGCTCAAAAATTAGAAAATGGACCCCACCACAGAAGGAACTTATAGATGTTGCCTTTAAAGTTTTCTACAACTGAGATGCAGAAGAGATAAATCTAAAAGAAAAACACACTAAAGTTAAACATCAAATCCTGGCCTCTGTATTTGGACCCTTAGCCAAAAAATCTGCCAAAGACTCCACCTCATATACACCTAGTAACTGTTTTCCCTGCGGCAATCTGGACCACTGAGAAAATGCTTGCTCTAATCCCAGGCCTCCTACAAAGCCACGTCTTAACTGCTGACAGTGGAAAATGGATTGCCATTTGGGGAAGTCAGCCCCTCCCCTGAGTTCTTCACTGTCCAGGCAAGCTGACACATTTGGAGAAGACGTGATAGCTCTCATGGCCTTATCTTCAGCTACCAATTAGTGTGGCCCAGATACCAAGGTCCTTTCCATGATACCATCAATGGATCCATGGATAATAGTGGTAGTGGCCAGAAAGCAGGTTTCCTTTCTGGCCAACTCAGGGGCTAGCCCCTCTGTTCTTACTGAACATTGGGGATTTTTGCTCCTCTATCTCTGTTGGAATGAAAGGCCTAATAGAAACACTATCCCAGTCTCCACCCTTATACTCTTCTTTAGGCCACATAATTTTCACTCACTCCCCTACTCCCCTTTCAGGAAGAGATATCCTCCAGCACTCAGGGGTATGTATACCTTCACTTCTTTCTGAGCCTTTCTTTATCCTACCAGTCATACCTCTAATAAGACTCCTCAGGCAATCTAACCCATCAAATCACAAGTTGACCCTATTGTTTGGGACACAAAAAATCTTCCCTAGCTTTACACCATCAACCATAAAAATATCCCCAAGAGACCCTACCTGAGCTATCACAGTCAACCAATACCCTCTTACCCGCAATAGCCATCTTGGCATCTAACCTATTATAAACTGACTTCTTGAAGCCCAAATTCTCATCCCTACCCATTCCTCCCACAATACTCCCATCTTTCCTCTAGTAAAACCTGATGACTCCTTCCAGTTAGTTCAAGATCTTCAAAAGATGAATGAATCTGTTTTTCTCACTCACCAAGTGGTCCCCAACCACTACACCCTCCTCACCCATACCCCTGCCATACTCAATACATGACCATTTTAGACCTCAAAGATATCTTGTTTATTATTCACCTCAGCCCTGATTCTCAACAACTCTTCAGCTTTACTTGCACAAACCCCATATCTCTGTTCACCCAACAACTCACATATACAGTTCATCCCAAGGATTTCAGGATAGCCCCAACTTCTTTGACCAAGCATTATGAAAGGACTACCAATCCCTCAGCCTTACCACCAGTCACTTGCTCCAATGTGTCAATGATCTTTTGCTTTGCAGCTTCTCAAAAAATGACTCTATAGCCCACACTATCTCCCTTCTTAAATTATTGGGGCAAAGGGATACCATGACTGGGAACACAAGCCCACCTGGTACAAAAAGAAGTCGCTTACCTCAGCTTTCATCTTACCACTACCACTCACAGCATATCCCCCCGGTGGAAAACAGGCTGTTAACAATATTCCTTTCCCCATGAAAAATGAGATCTATTTTCTTTTCTGGGCTTCTTAGTTATTTTAGCCTTTGGATCCCAAATTTCTCACTCACTGCAAAGCCCCTTCTTAAGGCTTCCCACAGAGATCCATAAGGACAAAATGCCAGAAACTGACCTAATTTCTACTTTCTTTTGGGCCCTCAAGTGGGCACTGATTAAGGCTCTCGCTTTGGACTTACCCAATCCGAATAAACCTTTCTTTCCTTTTCTGACCAACAAAAGGGACAAGCACTAGGGCTATTTGGACAGCCAGCTGGAGACTCCCTCCAGCCTGTTGCCTAGTTATCCAAACAGCTTGACCTTGCGATAAAAGGTTGCCTTCTCTGTTAACAGGTCTTAGCATCAGGTGCATTCCTTATCCCTGATGCCCCCAGGCTCCTACAGGTGCATTCTTCACAAAACCTCAGCAATTCTCAGCCATTGTGCTTTAACCCTTCTCTCTCTAGGCTGAGTTAAAATCCTACACTCTCAGATGTTATAATCCTGTTACCTTCTTCCAGGTGTTAAACCCTTTCAACCTCCTCTTAATGCCTGACTCCCCAAACTTCACCCCAAACATGAGTGCACTGAACTCCTTGAGTTTACTCTTATGTGCTTCCATCACATAAACTTGGAACATATTTCAGGTTCCTTAACTGGTTTATTTATGGAAGCACTTAAGAGGCCTCCCTGTTCCCATTCAAGGTATCCCATCATTGAAGGCTATCATGCTAGACTGGAGGATTATCCTCCCCAAGAAGTAACTGAAGTGCCAGCTCTCTCCACAGGGACAACTTCACAGCAGTCAGAACTCATCACACTCACTAGAGCTCTCACTCTTGCAAAAATAAAGCCATCATTATTTATGCAGACTCCAAATAAGCATATAATATGCTGCATTGAATCACCCAAATCTGACACAAAAGGGGATTTCTAACTGTAAAAATACCCCTATACAAAATGGGCCCCTAATTCAAGACGTTCTAGAGGTGGTTGTTCTACTGTTTAAAACTGCAGTCATTCATTGCAAGGGCCATGAAAGACCTGACTCAGGGGATAAACATCTCAGACATATAATAATCTTGTGAAAATAACAAGGCTGATAGAGTAGCAAAACAGATAGCTACAAAAACTCTCTTTAGTATATGCATTCTGTGCCCTCTTATACCTTCCTACTTATTCCAAGAAATAACTCTACTCAAAGAACAGGGGGCACAAAAAGAAGAACATTTTGCCATAAAATGGAGAAATGATTTCTCCATGAAAAGCTGGTCCTTCCTGAGAGCTTGCAGAATAAACTTCTTCCATCTTTCCATAACCGGTTTCATGCTGGATCATTTCTTCTGCTCCAATTCCTACAGACTTACATATATCTGACCCCTAGTTTTAGGGACTGTCTCCAAAAGGTTATCATCCAATGCTCCATAGGTCAAATCACCAACCCCTAGAGTAACGTCAGACCTCCTCTCTTCCACACCCATCCATTTTGGGTATCCCTCCACAGCAATGACTGGCAAGTAAACTTTACTCACATGCCTCTATTAGAAAAAGAATGATACTTCTTTGTCTCAGTTAAACCTTCTAAGGATGGATAGAGTTCTTTTCTAAATAAAGTGAAAGATCCTCCACAGTAGCATATATCTTACTTACTGAAATCATTCTCCTCGTTGGACTGTCCACCTTCATGCAAACTCATAACGGGCTTAAATTCATTTCCTCAATCACTAAACAGGTGGCCTCCTCAAATATAACCTGGAAGTTCTACATCCGATATGGACTCTAATCCTCAGGTAAGGTGAAAAAGGCTAATCACCTTCTTAAACAGAACCTAACCAACTTTTCCTTCCAGGACCACTTAGGCTAAACTCCTACCCTTATCCCTTTGCAAACTCAGGTCTCTTCTCCTCAAACTTCTTATGATCAACCACTTTGACATTTTATATGGAAGCCCTCTTATTGCCTTAACATTCTTTATTTCCAATTCAAACTTGCACTTTCTTCTTGCCAATTTCTTTTTTTTTTTTTTTTTTTTTGGTTTTTCTCCGGTACCGGGAACCGAACTCACGACCTTGCACTTGCCAGGCAGGCGCTTTTTCAGCTGAGCTAAATCCCCAGCCCCCTCTTGCCAATTTCTTACTTAACACTCTTAGGCATCTAATTTGGAACTATGCCGACTTCACCCTCCACAAACCCTTCAACAACCT
The DNA here is from genome assembly GCF_000276665.1 of Chinchilla lanigera. Classification (NCBI taxonomy): domain Eukaryota; kingdom Metazoa; phylum Chordata; class Mammalia; order Rodentia; family Chinchillidae; genus Chinchilla; species Chinchilla lanigera. Next base: position 1,284,783 of record NW_004955490.1, read on the forward strand.
GGACACCCTCACTCTTCCATTGCTACAACCTGGAGGCTGCATATATACAAGGTCTCCCCACCTCTCTCAGGGATTAAAACCAAAATGGACCAGGCCTTTTCAAGTAATTCTGACCACCCCAACAGCAGCAAAGTTAGAAATTATATATATGGAGATAAGGTAATGATATATATGGAAGTAAAGAAATTATATGTATGGAGATTAAGTAGAGTTTTTCACTTTTACCCACCCTCTTGTTTTTAAATGGTGTCTCCTGAGTCCACTTCTTCTCTCTAAATAAAGCTCCCCTTTTATAGTACACATCGACGGGACCCACGTCTATGATCACCAAGCTGCCTCCTGTGACTGAAGAGATGAAACACACAGGTAGACAACCCTATGAGTCTCTCTTTTCATAACTTTGCCTGTTCAGTGACCATCCTAACGGGTGAATTTCCCCATTATTCAACCTTTTCCTCCCCAGACACCACAATCCAAGAACTATGGCTACAAGGAATCTTCTCAGACTTCTCCCCAGAACAAATCACTAACTTTCTGTGTTCTCCTTCTCTGATTGTTTCTTCCTCAATGTCATTCATCCTCTTAGTCCCTAACACCATCCTAAGACCCTTCCTAGATACCTCAATTAGACACTGTCATGTAGCTAAAATCATCCAAACCCCTAACGGAACCATCCAGCCACACTGCTGAGCTTGCCTCCACCTTTCCCAGATAGCAGACTCATTAATCCTCACTCCCCTTGGAACATGGATAAACACTTCTGCAGTGCTACACTTCACCAAGACTGATTGTCCCATGGATACAACCCTAGCTGACGGAGCTGACATCAGACTCCTGAGGGCACTAAAGGATACCAGATAGGGCTTCAAGTCTCACAAACTGCTGCAGCAGGCCACAACCAGACCCTCCCAAAATAGACTCCATCTAACCCAACCTACTACTGTGCATTTCTCCAACCAAACAAGATCATTTTACCCCAATCAGCTCTTCAGATCCCTCTCTCTGCAAAGCTACGATCCATCTCCTCCTGTCTTCTAAACACCCCAACTTTAACCATCTGGGGACTCTTTTACGGGTATCTAGGTACACTTCGTTCCAGGGCAGTTGGAACATTACCACATCTGAATATTGCCAAGACAGGGGAAGCGGTCCTTTGAAAGACACTCCCCTTGCCCATGGGGGTTTCTACGAATACAAATGCCTCAATTTGTCTGATGGTAGCATCTTCCTAAACCAAAAATTTGCTGCACTTAGCCAAGAGGGTCCTGCAGTATTTCAACCAGCCTCACCACTTTCCTCCTTGACAGTTGCAACTTTTAGCTCCTCCTCCAATATATGGAACAAATTTGAGGCAGTCCAACATTTACTTCCTAATCCACACTCAGACCTCCTCCTCCTGTCCCACTTGATCTCATGGGATGCCTTAACTTAGAGATGGGCATCTTCTGGGTGTGCAGAGACAAGGCATACACTTTCTTCCCTACCAACTGGACCAGGACCTGTACATTAGGCCTTCTCACTCCCACTATTTTCTTATCAACACTCAACCTACCCATCCCTATCTCTCCCATAACCCATGTCAGGACACAATGTGCCAGACATCTAGTTCCCTTAATCACCCTGGAAATAATTCAGGAACTGGAATTGGGGTGGAGGTCTAGGAGTGTCTCAGAGTTTACCAGGCTGTCAAAAGAACTCACCAAGGGATTTAAGGAAGTCTCTGACCAACTGTGATACTTGTAAGATCAAGTAGACTCTCTGACTTCAGTTGTCCTCCAAAACCACAGAGGTTTTCATATCTTGACAGCTTTACAGTGTGGTATATGTGATCTACTCCAAGAACAATGCTGTTTTACACCAACAAATCTAGTCTTGTCAGAGACAGGTGAAACACCTTTGCAGATGGACTTTCAAACTCCTTGAAGGACCTGCCAATGATCTATTTCCCCTTTCTTTTCATTGACTCCTACCCTTTCTGGTCCCCTTATTGCTTACTACTCTTTTTCCTTATTTTTCTTCCATACATGATTAATCTATTCCAAAGGGTTTTTCAGCAGTTAATACCAGCCATGTCCCAGTCAACTACTTGAGAACATCTGCAAACAGTTTCTTTCTCAAAAACATCAAACAACAACAAAAATCAAGTCCTTCTTTGCCCCTTCTCAGCAGGAAGTAACCAAGAAAGGAATGACAACCCATTTTCCTATGCCCATTTAAAGACAGGAATGAAAAGAGTCCAGACAGGGACATTGCCAGTTCACGTTAACCCACCTACCATCTTAGAAAATGTAGATTTCATTTTACTTAAGTCACAGAGGGCATGTTAGCTGGTTATAAGCAGTCCCCCAAGGACATGTCAGCAGTTTACAAAGGATGCAAAAAACACATCAGCATGCACAAGCCTGCCATTTTCCCATCCTACCTCCTGGCCATAAAACACTAATAAAATAAAAAGCCTCTTAGCGTATAAAAGATACCTTCTCTGTTCTCACACAGAGTCCCTCTCAGGTTTAGTAATAAGCCTGCTTGGGTGAATTTGTGTCCCTCTTTCCCTCTCAACATTGACTCAGCACCTTGTCAGTCATTCTTATCAGTCCTGTCTAAAGACCCAGTGAGAAGCACTTAGGCTAGGCTGCACATCTTTTAAAATCCAAAGGCCTGATTTACCTATGTGCTTTTTACTTTCCTGTCATCATGGCACCACTTTTCTGTTCATGCCACATTTTTGTTAGACATGGACCTGCCCTGATCACATCTTCCTGTGATTTTCAATAAGTATAGCTGGTTTTCTTTTACTATTGTATGTACACTTGCAGTTCTTTGCTTGCTGCACACAAGAGTCCGGAATGATCTATATGTTGGATCTACCACATGGTATCAAATCGGTATATGAAAAATGCTCAGCGTCAATAATCATCAGGCAAATGCAAACCAAAATCACACTGATTTATCATTGCACAGCTGTTAGGGTGGGTATTATTAAAAAGACAAGAGAGAATGAGTATTGGCAAGGATGTAGAAAAAAGGGAACCTTTGTATACTGTGAAGGGAATGTACATCGTGACTGTTATATGGATAACAGTAGTCAGACTCTTCAAAAAATTTAAAATAGAACTATCATTATGATCCAAAAGTCTCACTTTCGGGTATATACCCAGAGGAAACAAAATGAGTACGGTAGAGATGTCTGTGCTGCACCCATTATAACATCATTCATGGGAGCTAATATGGGAAAAAAAACCCTCAAGTATGTGTTGAGAGTGAATAGGTGAAGAAATTATATATATGGAGATTAAGTAAAGTTTTTCACTTTTACCCACCCTCTTGTTTTTAAATGGCGTGATATATTTATCTTTATAATCAGCAATGAAAAACTCTTTTGTAAAGTTCCATAGAAATTACAATTTCCCATGAAGGCTCTATCATCCTACACTGGACCTTTCAAACTCACCACAATATTAGAGAAATTCTAGTTATAATTATAATTTGCTTCTCAAACCTTACATCAAGATGTTCTGCCTGATTAAATAAAACTATTTCATGACCATTCTCCAAATGGTAGTTGTCACTGGAGATATAGTAAGTACCTATGAATAGAAAAACATTATTCATCCCTTTTACTTCATTATCATCCCATACATATGCCATCAGATTGCATAAGAATTCTAAAGACATTAAAATGCTAATGATAGGTTTTTTCCTAACAGTATGTTGAGTATGGTAAATAGCTTGCAGTTTGCATGCCATTAAAAAAGTAAAGCAACAAAAGTGTCACATTGAAAAAATTTATTTTCAATTCTTTACTAATAATACCAGTTAGTTCTAAGGTATATGTCTTAGTTACTTTCTCCTTGCTGAGACAAAATACCAGACACCCACAATTCTAAAAACAAAAAATTGACTTTGCCTCACAGTTGTAGAGGTTTCAGTCCACAGTCTCGTTTGGCTACAAGGAAGAGTGACATGTCAGAGGGGCATCACAGAAGACACAGTTAATGCAATAGCAGTTGAAAATACAGAGAGATCAGTGCAGGAGAAGGGAGATATTTCTTTCTAGGCCAGACCCCACTGACTCAACCCCTCTGACCAGCATCACTTTTAGCTATAAATTATCATACTCACATAATTCAGTCACATTTTCCCAAAGTCCCACCTGTGAGTTCATAAGGCTTTGGGGGTAACATCAAGATATAAACTGTAGCAGTATGCAAAATCACACAACCAGGAAGAGACAGGCTTCTGCCCTAGGAAAATATACCACTAATGATTCAACTTGTACTCTCCAAAAGTAAAGCTTAAAAGATTTACTATGAAACACAGCTTATATTCCCTTTCCTGAATATGACAGTCCTGAATAACAAAATTGTTTTAATGTAATGTCTGAATATTAGCATTTGTTTCAATTTCAGCTTCTTGAGAGAATTATAAAGACAATACAAGTATTTTATACAAAGTAAATCATAAATGCAACTTTTTATCACCTCATATAATGTAAAAAATAAAGTGAAAAAATTCTTGCTTTCATTTCTTTTCAAGTTTCTTTTTACATTTTCTAACATTTATTTGTATTTACTTACCCTTTCTTTCCGGTGTTATTATTCCTTAGGATGTTTGTTTAAAAGTAAGGGTTTTTTAATAGAAAATTTCTGTAAGCCTCCCAAGTTGTTACTTCATGTTTCATTTTAAATTTTACATTTTTAGAAAATGTGGAAACCTGAAGTTCCTTTCCTATGTGAGTTATAATAATACAGAGAACTTTTGTACACTAGCTTCTGTTGTACCACTACTATCAATATACCTTTTAGTGCTGGGGAAAATACTCTCTTTCCCTATCCTTTATCATGATATTTGGGTGACAAGATGAGGAAGAATATTCATGAAAGCCTTCCTAGATACAGGACAACTAGTGGTAATTTAACTGCTACCCAGGATAATTGACAAGGAACACAACATATCCCACAAAATGCAATCTCACTCACTATGTGTTACTTCCCCTTAGCTGGAATCCCAGTGTCTGAAGAAATTCTAATGTGAGGGAGTGACGAATGAGGAATTGAGGTAACAATTGGTATTAAATTTTATTGATTCTTTCATTTTCTAGCTTTGATTTTTAAAAGTGAAGAGTTGCCAAGACCTCTTGATTCTAAGTTCAGTTTCATTTGATAAAGAGACACCTTTGGACAACAGGCCCCTGCTCCAGACTTTTAGCTTTCTTTGGTTGGGTGGAAGACTGCCACAGTCTGTGCTCTTCTGCTCTTGTCCTTTTTAAATATCAGTGCATTATTACTAGAAAAATATTCCCTCCTTGAGCTCTATTTGGTGGTTGTTTAAAGTAAGTATATATTTGTTGCCACATGTCCTACAGTGGCACAGCACTTTGGACATAATAACCTTCTAACTTAGGGATCAATGCCCAAAAGATGAGACCTATGAAGCCACATTTTCTAGGGAAATGGCAGCAAAGTACCATCAACAGACAGAAGACATTAACTTCACAAAATTGTGTAGCTGGATAACTGAGATATCATAGCACTTGAAAAACTTAGAGTATAATTTGAAATTGTGTTTCGCTTTTTATAGTTGCTTACCAAGTAGCTATGATTTTTTTTTTTCAATTTACCAGAAAGTGTAAGGTCTCCCCCATCCCACCTCATTTCTGCCCCAGAGCACCATAGCTTCCAATGAAATTTCAAAGTGACTCCAAGTGTGTTAGAAGAGTGATGAGATTTTATGGGCATGAGGTTAAAACAACAACAAGGAATAGTTATATAGGAAGGCGTTTAAAACATCTTCCCAACCAAAATACTACTTTTCTGAGGTTTTCCCCCACATAATAACTTTTCTGGAAGGGAGTCTCAAAATCAGCATTTTATTCAGTTCCATTGGAGAACAACTTTGAGCTCCAAATTTCAAGTCAAGTTTGAAATAGTTTAAACCAAACATTGATTCAAGAGGCTTCATATAAAGGTAAAAACTCAGGTTCAACACTGCAGAACTAAGAATATATTTGATTTTCATTTTCTAGCATATCTATGCCATGGTAAATTTCAGGCATGAGTGTTCACCTCATGTTTATTAAATTTAATTGGAAATTAAGGAATGACCAAATTACTAGCAGAAGTATGTCACACAGTCTTGATAGCACCTATTTTTATATATTTAAAGACTGTATTTATTTCAAAGTGTATCATTAAGTAACTCTGGGCTTGAATTTTTCTAGGATGATCTGATTAGATTAGCATAAAAACATATCAAACATCCAATGAATCATAAATTCATTTAGAATTATAGCAATTATGGTATTTCAAATCTAGAAACTTTCAGTGCTTTATTTTACATTTCACTGTTATAACAAAATGAAATACAATAATATTTTCTGAATAATTCCGGAGAAGACATTATAGTTTCAAACTTCTAAAATAAGCTTCTCTTGTCTATTTTTTCAGATTATAAAAATGGTATAAAATGTTTTTAAAATTTGACTAAAGCATTGTTGTAATATAGAAGATAAAACATGAAACTTTTCTGTAATTTATACCACTCCAAAAAACTACTCAAAATAGTATTTCAAACTCAATCTGTCAGAAATTAGCTAAATGATATTTAGGAAAGGCATTTTTAAAGTTAAAGCTATCTTAGTGATTTTCTCTTTAAAACAGTTATAACATGGGATAAGGTAAGCTTCTTGAAAAAATAAAAGAAAAATTTGCTATTCAATTAGCACCTTCCAATATGCTCTGTTATATGAAGAATTTCTAGATATGACAATGCTTGGTATAGTTTGAATATGTCAATATTGAGAATTACTTAGTATAACATTCATTTTAAAAATTAAAAGTTTGCATAAAGCAACACTTAGAATACACGTTTGTTGCAGTGTTATATTTTATTATTACTATTTTTGTATCGGGAATTGAACTCAGGACCTTGTGCTTGCCAGGCAGGCACTTGTGCCGCTGAGCTACGTCCCTAGCATGCAGTGTTATATTTTAAATACAACGTAGGTACTTTCCAGTGGAAAGTTCAGTCGTATCTGACAGGGTTAGCAAAATGTCTAGACATTAAGATCATGAGGTTCTCTTTGCAGTTGTTTTATAATTAGCTTCACTTTTCTCAGGCTTTATTTACTGAATGATAATATTGTTATCACCATAACCTATTACAAGTGTTATACACAGTAAATGATCAAAATATAGTACAAATTTGAAATTTATTTTAGCAAAAAACAAAGCCCCCAAACCCTGACAGACATAGCACTTTTTTTCACTTGGATTGCAATATTGGTGATGTTACTTTAGTTACCTGGAACAAGCATTCTAATTTCTAACCTCATTTTGCAAATGTAAATACTTATAGCACATACTTTTGGAATACAGTTGTACAGGACACAAGACCTGCTACTCTTTGTCAATAGCAAACCACTGCAAAATATAGAAAAAAATACAAGATATCAGCAGCCATTAGATTTGGGATTGGGCTTATGTTCTGACACTTAATAATTTTATATAAACTTGAGTAAGTCATATTTCCAGTAGGTGCCTTGATTGCTTCACCTTCAGAATGAGGACAAACAGAACCTTCCAGATTCTTTCAAAAAGACCTAAATAGTATAAATATGTGTGAAATCTCAATGTAACCTCTAAAGTGAAATCCAAAAATGAAGTGTTATAAGTTAGAAATTATTACACTGAGGCAGGATGCAACTCCAGACTTCCAGGTCACGAAAGGCAATCTCAAGGAGAAATGGGGTTGAATAATTTGAAATCCACCCATTGGTCTCTCTGAATTGATGGCAGTGGAAGTAACAAACCAAATGAATGAGGTTCTACAAAAAAAGATCAAATCAGCAGTAATTTCTCAGATAACTTGAGATGTGGAGACCATAATAAACAGCATGATTAGTGAGTCTAGAGAAGATACAGTTAAAAAGTAGAGAAGCTTAGGAAAATGATGGAACCAATGAATACCCAACATGGGAAAGAAATAGAATCTGTAAAAAAGATTTAAACAGCAGACAAAAAATTCTATTGAATTTACACAGCAGAATGGACCAATGTAAGGAGAGAATGTATGATCTAGAAGACAGCATTGTGATTTGAATCATGAAAAGGAAGATTTCTTAAAACTAGCAAGGAATATGAGAAATCAATCCAACAGCTACTAGAGGATGCAGAGAACAATAACATTAGATTCAGCAGAATCAATGAAAACGCAGGGCGTAGTGCAAAAGACATAAAAAACCTGTTCATAGTAGTAGTGGCAGAAAACTTCCTAAGAAAGGAAAAATAATTTGATACAGCAAAGGAACATAGAAGTTCAATTAACGATAATAAAAAGTACCCCAAGGCATATAATAGTCAGGATTTCAGAAATTCAACACAAGAACAGAAGATTAAAAGGTGTTAGAAAAAACAAGTCACGGGGCTGGGGATTTAGCTCAGCGGCACAGCGCCTGCCTGGCAAGCATGAGGTCTCGAGTTCGATTTCTGGTACCAGAAAGAAAACAAAAAACAAACAAAAGAAAAACACAAGTCACTTATAAAGGAATGCCCATCAGAATCACAGCAGACTTCTCAACACAAATCCTTAAGACAAGGATAGCTTGGAGTGAAGTATTTCAAGTCCTGAAAGAAAATAATTTCCAATCCAGATTGATATATCCTGCAAAACTATCTTTCAAAATTGGTGGAGAAATAAGATACTTCCATGACAAAGAACACCTGAATACATTTATGACCATCAAATCAGCACTCCAAAATGTTCTGAAGACCATTCTAGGATGACATAATGAATACAATGTCTACATGAACCCCAAAAGAATGAATACACCAGGCAAGGCAAGTAATTAAAAGAAGGGAAAATAAAGGGAATCAACAACAGGAAGATAAAATGACAAGGATGTCAATATATGTCTTTTATAGCTATCAATGATGTAAATGGTTTCTATTCAACAATTAAAAGGAACAGATTGGCAGAATGGATCAAGAAATACACTGGCAGAATGGATCAAGAAACAAGATCCTAATTATTTAACTTTAAAAAGTCAAATACTTAAGAATCAACCAAACAAGAAACAGACTGGCAGAATGGATAAAAAAATAAGATATTATACTGTGTGTACAGTAAACAAATTTAACTCAAAAAGAAATTCATAGACTAAAAATCAAAGGATGAAAAACTATACTCCACATGACAAGAATCTGACAAAAGCAAGGGTAGCTATTCTATTTGCAGGGAAAGTGGATTTGAAGCCAAGAGTGATTAAGAGAGAGAAAGAAGATCACTACATCCTTCAAAAGCGAATGATCCAAGAGGAAGAGCTCACCATTATAAATATATAAGAACCAAATACCAGCACACTTGCCTATATAAAAAACATTAACAGGCATGAAAAATCAAATGGGCATTAGGACAATTGTAATCGGGAGGGCCAGGGATACAGCTCAAGGGCACAAGCGCCTGCCTGGCAAGTGCAAGGTCTTGCGTTCGATTCCCAGAACGAGAAAAAAAAAATTGTAATAGGGGACCTCAATAAACCACTATCACAAACAGACCGATCAAGTAGACAAGAAATGAACAAAGATATGTCAGAACAAAGTTTTTAAACAAATAGACTTAGTAGTTGTCTACAGAGTTTTCCATCCCACAACATCATAATACATATTTTTTCAACTACACATGGAATATTCTCCAAAATAGACCACACTCTAGCTGATAGAACATGCTAAAGTAAATACAAAGGAATTGCAATTACCTCATACATATTATCAGATGATAGGTCCATGGCATTGGAACTCAATGGCAAAATAAACCACAAAAACTTCGCAAACACATGGAAATTAAACCACACCCTCCTGAGCAACCAGAGTGACAGGTAAAACTAAAGAAGTGGAAAGTTTCTAAAATTAAACACTAATGCCAATACAACATATTGGAATTTAAAAGACTCAATGAAATCAATCCTCCAAGGGAAATTTACAAAGGTAAATTCACTCATCAGAAAAACGGAGAGAGCTCAAATCAATAACCTAATGCTGAGCCTCAAGCTTCTTGAAAAAGAAGAGCAAGTTATTTACGAAGGTCATATAAGGAAGGAAGTTAGAAAAATTACAGCAGAAATTAATGGAATAGAAACTAACAAAATAATACAAAGAATCAGTGAGTTGGTTTTTGAAAGATTAAATAAAATTGACAAGCCCTTAGCCAACTTTATCATAAAAAGGAAAGAAAAGACTCAAATCCATGCAATTAAGAATGAAAAGGATGAAATCACAATGAATTCTGTAGAAATCCAGATCATTAATGTGTACTTTGAGGAGCTCTATTCTAATAATATGGAAATCCCAGAAGAAATGGACAGATATCTAGATGCATATGAATTACAGAAACTGAATCAAGGAGAAACAAACATTCTAAATAAACCAAAATCAGTCAATGTAATTGAAGATGTAATTGGAAACCTACCAACAAAGAAAAGCCCACGTCTTAATATATTCACTAATTAATCCCAGGTCTTACTATATTCACTCTAAAGAAATTTAGAGAAGGCATAATGTCACTATTTCTTAAAATTTTAATCAATTTCAAGCAGTATGCCCAAATTCATTCCTAGAAGCAAGCAATACCCTGGGTTTCATCTCAGGGATGCAGGAATGGTTCAATACATGTAAGTAAATACATGTAATATACTATATTAACAGAGCCAAGGACAAAATCCACATGATCATCCCAATAGATGTATGAAAAGCATTTGACAAAGTCCAACACCCATTCATGATAAAAATCCTACAGAAAATTGGAATAGATGGTCTTTATCTCAACCTGATAAAAGCTGTCTATGACAGACCAAAGCCATCATACTAAGTGGTCAAAAACTAAAATCAAGACCAAGACAAGGATGTCCACTATCACCACTCTTATTCACTATAGTCCTGGAAAGATTAGCCAGAGAAATTAGAAAAGAGAAAGAAATAAGGATAAGAAAGAAAGAAGGTAAATTATCAATATTTGCAGATTACATGATAATCTACATAGAAGACCCGCAAAACAGCAAAAGATTTCTAGATTTAAAAACCAAATTTGACAGCAAAGCTAGATACAAAGTCAACACTGAAAAATCAATAGCATTCCTGTACACCGATAAATTCAATGAGAGAAGTTAGGAAAACAACAAATTTCACAATAGCATCCAAAAAAATTAAATACTTAGGAATCAACCTCATGAAGGAAGTAGAAAACCTTTATACTGAAAACTACAGTGTGCTGAAGGAGGAGATGGAAAAGGAGATCAGAAAATAGAAAGATATCCCTTTTCCTTGGGTATGAAGAACAAATATAGTGGAAATGGCCATAACTACAAAATTTCTATTTAGTTTTAAGGCAATCCCAATAAAATGATCAACACCATACCTCACAGAATTAGAGAAAACAGTCCTCAAATTAATTTGGAACCAGGAGAAACCTAGAATAACAGAAGCAATTCTGGGCAACAAAGGCAAGGCAGAAGGCATCACGATCTTAGACTTGAAATCGTATTACAAAGCTACAGTGATAGAACAGGATGATATTTGCAAAAACAAAACAAAACAAAAAAACAGACCTGAGGATCAGTACAGCAGACTAGAAGATGCAGAAATGATTTCAAATACACTCAGCCACCTTTACAAAGGGGCCAAACACCGTCACTGGAAGAAAAATAGCCTCTTTAATAAATGTTGGGCAATCTGGTTTTCCATATTCCAAAGATTAAAATTAGACCCATATATCTCACCATGTAGTAAACTAAAATCAAACTGGATCAAAGATATAAATATTAAAACAGAGACACCAAATATGCTGGTAGATACAATAGGTAGAAATCTGGAAGACATAGTCATAGGCAAAGACTTTACAACCAATACCCCCAGTTGTACAGGAACTATCACAAAGAATCAACAACTGGGATCTCATCTTATTAAAAAGCTTTTGCCCAGCAAAAGAAACCACCACCAGAGTGAAGAGACAACCCACAGAGTGATAAAACTTGAAAGCTGCTCCTCAGACAAAGGACTAATGTCTAGAATATGTAAAGAACTGAAAAATATCAGACCCCCCCAATTTAAAGACCCAGTCTAAAAACGGGCATCTGAAATGTATAGACACTTCTCAGATGAAGAAATGGGAACAGCAAATAAATATATGGAAAAAATATTCAACCTTCCTTGTGATTTGAGAGATAATATTTAAAACAACACATAGATTCCATCTCACTCCAGAAAGATTGGATGTTATCAAGAAATCAACCAATGACAAATGCTAGTGGAGCTGCGAAGTGGGAGAGTAGACTGGTGCAACCACTGTGGAAATCAGTGTGGAGATTCCTCAAGAAAACTAAAACTGGAGGTTCCATTTGCCCCAACTATTCCCTTGATTGGTATCTTTCTGATAGAATTAAAAGATTTATATCTCAACGATTTAAGCTTACCCATTTTTATAGCGGTACAATTTGTAATAGCTAAATCTTGGAAACAGCCCAAATACCTATCCACTGATGAATGGATTGATATAAGGAATATATGGTATTTTCATACACTGGAGTTCTACTGTGCCATGAAGGATAAACCTAAAATATTTCTATGTAAATGGATATACCCTGAAAGCATATTCTTTTTTTTGTTGTGCATTTTAAGTATACATAATGATCACATATATATATATATATATATATATATATATATATATATATATATAAACAAGGGAATTTAAATGTTCCTAACACAAGTGATAAATGTTTAAGGAGATGGAAATGCCAATCATTTTGATTTGACATTACATTGTATACACTGTATGTAAAGAATGATCACAATGTACCTCATAAATGTAACATTAAAAGTGATATTAAAAAAGTGGTTTTCTCCATGTAGCCTTGGATACATTCCAACTTGGAGGTCACAGGTTAAAGGGACAGGATGTTGAGGTGGGAAACAGAAGCACAGATAATGTATAGAATCATGTCCAAACAGGACAAGTATGGCAGACCCAATCCAGTCTGAAACAATGTTGAGAAATGCCAAGGGTGGTGTTTGGGTGGGTGGGTAGGTGGGGGACAGGCAGTGGTATAAATATCTAATGCGATCTGACCTACAGAACTACTCAACTAGTCTCAAGACAGCATATTCAGAAAAAGAGAAAAGAAACAAAAAGGCAGCCCATCCAGGAGAAAGGCTAGGATGTGGGCATAGGGCAAAGAGCTATATCTTGCCAGTGCTATAGGATGGAGTCTAAACACCGCCTCATCCAGTGACGGGGTCATCTGAGGACACTACTCTGTCCTGACTGGGACTGAGAGGCTCCACACGGGCCACTTCATCACAAGGGACACTGATGCACTTGCCTGGGCCATGTTCAGAACTCAGGCATATAGGACAGGAACTTGACAAGACAGTGTCTCCTGAGATCTCTGGGGCGCCTAACATCCCCTGTAATGTACCCATGGATAACTCCTGCTCTCCTTCTGTCCCAAAACCTCCTATTTCTAACTTCTGGCAGGAAATCATCAGATTTTGAAGGTGTGGGGACAGGTTTGTGGTTTGTCCCCTCTGGCTAGGAGGCTGCTGGCCCCACAGAACCACAATTAGAGATATAGGCAGAATCTGATAGGGCAGGGCACTCTGGGGATCCAGGGATGTTCTTCTTGGGCAACTGCTGCTTGGGGAGAACACTTCCAGATGTAGAATTGGACCTGGACACTGCAGGGGTGGCCACAACAGCTGGATCAGGCCTGAGAATAGAACCCAGGTTGAGTGCTAGGGCCTTTAAGAACTGCCTCACTAAAGGTGGCTGTAAGGACACTGACCAAACCCTAGAGGTAAGGGACAGGGCATTGTGGTGTGGTACTCAGCTAAACTGTTTGGGTCTTAAAATGCCTCCTATTTACACCCTGGCACATCTTGTAATCATCAGGCAAGGGCAGGTCCCCACCAAAGTGGGGGGCTGCCTATGCCCAGGCTCAGCCCATCAGATGTCCAAGGATCTTATAGACACAGCTCAAGTTGTCCTGGCAGTGCTTGAAGTAAAAGGACATGAAATCTCCCAAATGGTCCAAAAAGTAATCTAGCGGGCACGGGGAGCCATCAAAGATGCCTGGGTCTCAGATGGGCACTCAGTCGAAGTCAATCCTGACGAGGCCAGACTTGCACAGTTTGGGAGGGGGGCAGCTTTCTGTGGGCTTTTACCACTGACAAAATCATAGCTCTGCTCTTCTGCCCCACGGTTGTGTACACATACACAGGCAGCACACACAGTAAAAGAGGACAGGGATCATCTGGGCAGGGAGTGGGAGACCCTGCCGTTCCAGGCAAGTGCTGAGGACCAAGGAGCTGACAGCTGCAGCCTCAGGAGAGCAGAGGAGAGATGAAGGGACCGTCAGAGGCAGGCCATCATCCGAGGCAATCTTCAAACAGGCGAGAAAGGACCCAGGGTCCGCAGTTGGAGACAGGTCGGCGTGGCTTGACGGGGAGAGCTAGAGTCCAAGCCATACCATCCGACGTCGCCGACCCGTGGTTCCCAGCTGTTAGTCCCTCAAGACCCAACCACATCGCGCAGCCACTGGCCCAGCGCTCTTGGCTACTCTGCTCCCTCGCGCAAAACTCAATGATCACATATATTATAGGGAATTTGTACCTGTTCATGATATAATCTTGATTCTTTTTATCCCATTCCCCTGCCCCGCTCCAACCCCTCTTTCCCTCCCTATTTATTAAAGCTTCATTTCCATTTTTTTCCATGAAGCAAATCAGGCACATATGTTAGTATATCTCATGGTTCCTCTGATGTGAGAAACTGTAGGTGTAAATAAGGACTAAAATGTATAATAGTTATTGTGAAATAGGAAGGAAATATTTTAGTGGGAAAGGGAACTAGGAATGGGGGAGGGGGAAAGGAAGGAAGAGAAAAGGAAAAAGAGAATAGAAGGAAAAAATAGAAATAAAGCTTTTGTAAATAAAGAGAAGAGAGGTTGAAGGGAGCCAAGAGGAATGGGAAAAAAGAAAAGGCATACATTATGAATATTATTATGTATGTTTAAAGTGTACCAATAAAATTAATTTAAAAAGAAAGTATGAGAGGTTTTAAAAGTTTTTCCAGATTCATAGCATAAAATGGACTCAGAGATCTTTTCTGGCTCGATAATGTTTTGCTTGCATACTTCTTTCTACATAGGAAGTATAAAAGCATCAACTCCCTAGTGATTTTTTAACTGTGGTATGTCAGAAACCATCAAATTTCAGGTCATTAATTCAACTCTTCATTGCCCTTCTAAACATATTCCTCTACTCTATCCCCTATCTCTTAAATAGCTCTATCTTTATTCATTTGTTCCTATAAAAACCTAGGACTTCTTTCTAGTTTAACAGTCATTTGCATAGCATTTACACTGTACTAAATACTTTAAGTAATCTAGAGATGATATAAAAATACACATGAAGATATGTGTAGGTTATGTACAAACACTACACTATTCTATACTAGGGAATTGAGCATCTGGAAGGAAATATCCTGGAACTAATCCTCCATGGGTACCTAGTGACAGATATATTGAACAGGCAAAAGGAAAGAAATATATGTAAATTGTTAAGAATCATGTTATGATTATAATATGGACTGAATGTTTGTATTTCTCCAAAGTTACTATTTTGAAATCCTAGCTACAAGGTGATAGTGCTGGGAGGTGGGGCCTTTGGGAGATGATTAGGTCATGAGGGTGGAGCATTAATGAATGGGATGAGTATTTGTTTAAAAGGGATCACAGAGAGCTGTCTCACTTTTAACACCACTTAAGAATGCAAGGAAAAGCTGGCTTTCTGCAACCAGGAAGAGGGCCCTTATCAGAATAAACTAAACTATCAACCTGATTTTGGACTTCCCAGCCTCTACAACTCATACATAAATTCTTTTAAAATGCATAGTTTATGACATTTCACAATTGCACTGCAAGCTGACTAACACAGATTATAATCTATAAGGTATGATGTAAAACTATGACAAATATTTAAAATTTAAAGATTACAATGAAATACAGTATTCCTCCCAAAATGCTCCCCTCACATTGAATTCACTTATCCCATCATTCCTGTCACTTTCTGGAACAGTTCTGGAGGTCCTCTTTCATGAGTGTCTTTAGTTGTGTTGTTGTGGTTATCATGTTGTCTTGAATGGATTCAAACCATTTACCTTTCGTGGTCATTTTGACTTTGGAAAAAAGCTAGTAGTTTCACAGTGCCAGATTCACTAAATAAGATGCATCAGGACACATCATAATGTTTTTATGAGCCTACCTTTCTGGGGGATGGCATTCAGTAGAAGCACTGATCCTACTACTATCTAGGTACTCATGAAACAGGACCTACACAATTGCTTTAAAAAGTGATCAAAATGATGTGATAAATGGACTCCAAGCAAGGGTAAGTGTTTTGAGGGAGATTAATGGAAATGTGTCTTTTATTGTCATGAATTTTTAAAATTTAAATATATATCATAGGTATTTGACCATGCCTCATATGTACCTACCTTTTAGGTTAAGGAAAAGAACATTGTCTCTCAAGTTTCTTCTCTGATCCCATGCTGTTCTCCCTTACTCTGAGGTAAGTCACTAATCTGATTTTTGTGTTTATCTTTCATTCTTCATAATTTCATGTACGTTTATAACCCTAAAGAACACATTGCTTCTTTTGCTTCTTTTTCTATTTTCTTCAAATAGAATCACATATTTTGCAATCTGCTGCAACTTCCAATTTTAATCAGCCTGAAATTCATCCATGTTGTTGGATGTGTGGCAATAAATCATTCATTTTTGCTGCAGTAAAATACTCACATACAGTGTGATATATCAGTGCATTTATATATTTTACTATTGATGAATATTTGGGCTATGGACATTTCTTTAACATTCTAAATAAACTTCTTTGTTGCATCTTGTGTAAGAGGGTTTTTGAAGCATGGTGTTTATGTGTCATGGACCTTATTGGAAATTTGGCCAAATCTAATAAGTTTTTAAGTGCACAAAATAAAATCATATAATTATAATAAAAACTATATTGAAACAGTTATATTGAAAATGACTATGTAATATGAAATATATTAAAGGACAAATAACAACATCTAAACATAGGTCTAGTATCCTCTCTGGTTTTGAAGTACTGATGAATGTGAGGGATATTTCCATTCTGTTGTCTTTAATAATTGCACTGTGAGGTGAAAATATCTTTGCTTCTTTAGTGACAGAATCTTGGGCACTGTTAATTGTACAATAGTTTGTTAGTTACATTGACAAATAAAGGAAATGAAAGAAAATGCTCAATTTTACTTAGGAACTACTGGAAATAAGTAATTTTTTTCCGTCTAAATTCGTACTGTTTTTAAATTCTATCCATGAATCTCAGAGTAGGAAACCTCTATCCCAGTGTGGGAATTATTTTACTGTAGGATGAGGACATCTTATATAAGTTTCCATTGCTACTGTGTGAATTCATACAACTGTGTCAGTCTGTTCAGACCAGAACAATGCCATACACTGGGTAATTTATAAACATAATCTTTTGCTCACAGTGCTGGTAGCTGGGAAGTCATGATCAAATTACAAGCAGATTCAATGTCTAGTGAGGGGGGCTGGGGATTTAGCTCAGCGGCAAAAGCGCCTGCCTGGCAAGCGCAAGGTTGTGAGTTCGATTCCTGGTACCAGAGAAAAACAAAACAAAACAAAAAAACAAACAAACAATGTCTAGCGAGGGCTATCTCTCTGTGTGCTTCAAGGAAAATTTCTTACTACTGTGTATTCACATAGCAAAAGGGTAGAGAGGCTAAAAAGATTCTCCCAGGCTTCTCTCAGGAGGGTACAAATCTCATCTATGAGGGCCACACATTTTAATGGTATATTGGAGAGTAGGTGTCAAGATAGTGAATTTAGGAAGAACATAAACATTCAGACCACAGCAATACTGATCTATATCTTCACTAGAATTTGGTATTAAGAGATTTCTTAAAAATTTGCCAATATTGATTGTATGAAATACCATTTCATTGTATTTAGTGGTATTCAAATTAGTGCTGAGACAGCATATTTTTATGTTTACTGGTCATTTGGATTTCCTCTTCTATGCTATGCCTGTTAATCTTTTGCCCATTTTTATCCTCAGTTTGCCTTTTGCTTGGTTCAAAGGAGTTCTGTCTATACACTTTGGATATTAGTTGTTGGTTGAATATATTTAATTTTGTACCTTGCCTTTCTTTTACCTTTATATTTTAAATAGATATTGTTAATTGTATTTAGTTGAACTTATTAGTTTTTCACTTATGTCTCACAAGTTAGTGTTATGTTTAAGAAACCCTTACTTCCCATATGGTATTAAATGTGTTCCTCTATATTGTTTAAAATATTTTGTAGTTTAGTTTTTAATTATGCATACTTTGTAATTTATGAATAATTTTAGTATATTATGTAAGGTAGAGATCTAATGATTTTTTCCAACCAATGGTCTCCCCTATATTTTTATAAAATCTATTTCTTTTGTTGCTAATAGTACTGATGAGATTGTTATATTTCCATTCACAAGGAGGTCTAGACTCTGTGTTCTATGATTTTAGTTAGCCTATGTATTCCCATACTAAGATAAACCCTATTCTACCTTTATGGTAATTGTATATTGCTATTTTTTGTTTGTTTTGTTTTGTTTTGTTTTGTTTCCAGTACCCGGAATCGAACTCATGACCTTGCGCTTGCCAGGCAGGCGCTGTGCATCTAAGCTAAATCCCCAGACCCTGGTAATTGTATATTGTTATTGTTTAGCAATATCTTGGCCAGTCTTTGCCCTTGACTCATCTACATACAAGTTATAATTAACTTGTCAATTTCAGCACTGAAATCATCACAACAACATCACTTCTGAGATGTAGATTGGTATTGCATTCAATCTACAGGCCAATTTGTGGAGAATTGATGTTTACAAACTTTCTCCCAGTCTAAAAACAAAAGTTATCTCTCTTTTTAAATGGGCCTTTATTAATCTTTTAAAATAATGTTTTATCATTTTATCCATAAAACCTTGCACATCTTTTATAAGACTTCTTTCTTAGTAATTTGTATTTTAGATTCTATTTAAAAATTTTAAAAGTTATATATTTTGTTTGATGCTGATATATACAAATTCAACTTTATTTGTATTACTTTTTAAAAATCCAATTAACTTGCTCTACTGTTATTCTCAATTTTAACAACTTTTGAGTAGACTTTAAGGATTTTACAGAGAATAATCATATCATCTGAGGACAATAACAGTTTAAGTCCTTTCCAATTTTTACATCTTTATTGGAAGGCTGTCTATCCATTCTATACAAGCTAGGCCTTCCTGTATAAGATTGCAGAGAAGGGGTAATCACGAAGATTTCCATCTTGTTCCTTTTCTCAGATGGAAATTTCAGTGCTGAATTATCAGATTTAGATTTTTCTATATGTTTATGGATGACACTATCACATAAAATTTTTCTGTGTATTATCAGTTTGCTACAGGCATGTTTTGTTTTTCTTGACTGTATGCATGTTTACAAATGGATATTTAATCCAGTCAAACCGTTTTTCCTGCCTATGGAGAGGATCAGATGAGTTTTCTGTCTTAACACGTTAATGTGAAAAGTGAACTAAATGATGTGAGTAATAGCCTTGACATCCCCAGTTAATCCTCTCCTTGTGTTCCTACAAATTGGCCCACTAATTTTCTTCTTCCCAATTACTGTGATTCTGGACTAATGTTTGCCTTACTTCTTTCAATAGAAAATAGCACAGGAAAAAAAAAGTTATACTACTAATTTCTCTTAATTAATTGAACAGAAAAGTTTGTGTTAATATTGTTTGGATAATTAAATGCTTATATCTTATACTCAGAACAACTAATTTGAAAATAACAACATGCAATATATTAACTATTGTTTCTCTCCTATTATCTTGTTTTGAAATTTTGTTTTATTTTTATTCTCTTTAAAATAAAATTTAATGAAAAGGAAAAAAATAGAAAATAGCAGAAATAGCTGATTGAGGTAGTATACTCCTGTAGTCAGGCAATCTGGGAAGCAGAGGGAGGAGAACTTCAAGTTTGAACCTAGCCTGGGGAATTTAGTGATTTAATGAGACCTTGTCTCAAAATGTAAAAAATTTCAAAAGGGGGCTGAGGATGTAGCACAATATGAAGGCAACTGGGTTCAACTCTCAGTATTGAAAAAAAGGACGTAACACCTAATAGGCTTCTGTGTTGCAGTAGTTCTCCTGTTTTATTGGATTTTTCACCTTAAAACTCAGTCTCCACAGGAAAGCAAGGCCAGGCTTGTCTACTGAAGAATGAGTGAGCACATGGAGCAAGAGACAAACAGCCCTAGAAGAGATTACCTTATACCAGCCAGCCTCTAGCAGACTTGCCAGCACAGACACATGAGGATGTCTGCTGAGATTAACCAAACTTGATGTAGGTCAGGAAGACCACCTAACGAAACTACAGACTTAAGACCAAATAAATAAATAAATAAATAAATAAATAAATAAATAAATAACCAAAAAACAGAAAGCAAATCTTTGTCATTTTAAGCTACTAAGTTTTAGGGTGGATTTCTGTACACACTAGGTAAATGAAGGATACACTAGGTTAAATCCAATATGATCTTGGTGTATCACTTATTTAATTCATAGTTATCTCCATTTGCTAGTATGTTTTAAGATTTCAACATCTACTTTTATGAAGTATATTAGCCATTTTTAATAATATCTTTTGAAGGTTTCACCATAAAGACTATATGCTAGCATATACTCTAGACACTTAAAAGATCCGGAGGAGTGTGTAGATTAGGTCAAGTTAAGCTATTCTGTAGCCTTTTTGTGTACCCACATATATTTAGGATTTATTTGCCAATCTTAGTGAAATAACAGTGTATGTGTTTAAGGGTTCTTCATGTCACACTGTATTCAGGTACTCATCTAACAAGTTTTCATATGTGCATTCAATGATTGAGGCCACTTCCTTAGATTGATTAAGAGAGCTAGGAGATGAAGGAAGAATGTATAGAGTATATGGAAAAGACATGGTCATTATGAACTGGCTTGGAACAAAAGTGATACATAATTTAAGAACCAGGCACACGGTCGCACCTTGGTCCATTAGGTAGGGAAATGTAGTTTCCAGACACAGGAAATTATTTTGGTGTGTATCCTGGTGGTTGCCTAGGGAAGATTAGCATCTGGGTATCATAAGTAAATGTCTCATGTTTCTTCCATTTTTTTCATTCAATCAGAAATTGGAAATTTTATGGGAAGGTTTTAAACGTTTGGCTCAATATTTGTATTATTTTGTTCATTATTTTTCAGTCAACATTGGCAAATTATACAGTCTAGGAACTCTTACATTTCTTCTAAGGTTTTAATCATTTCATGATTTATAACAGTTCCATTTAATTTTGATAAGAATTCCATTTAATTTTGATTATATTTGTAACATTGTTCTATTTTTTTATATTAGTGCTATCAGCTATTTGTCAGCTTCACTAACTTATTTTGAAAGAACCAGATTTATTTTTTTTATTTTAAAAATAAAAGGAAGAAAACATTAACAGACAGAAAACCTTTTACAAAATAGCAAAAGAAGAGCACAGACAATACAGAGTTACAAACAAAGTGGTAGGAAATTAACAATGCTTATTCTATTACATATTGATATCTTCAAAGTGGTTTCTCATGAAAACAAATAGAGACTTGCAATATTGATCAATCAAGGACTCATTAACGGAAAGAACCAGATTTAAAAGGTTAGAATTGTTATATTTTTCTCTTAAAGTGAATATTTTATTATACATGGTAAAGCTTTTCAACATTAATAAAATTTTTTGTGTTAAAACTTATTTTGTATCATATTAATGTAGTCATCCCAACTTTCTTTCATTTGCTTGATAATTGCTTTCCACCCTTTTACTTTAAATTTTTTTGTATCTTTATGCTTTTAGTATATCTCTTGTTGTACAGTTGGATTTTGTTTTACTATATTTTTTTTCTAATTTTTGTCCTTTAACTGGATAATTTAGACCTTTTTTACTTATTGTGATTATTAACATGATATTTAAACCACCTTCTTTCTGCTTACTGTTTAGTCTTTCTATTATTTTCTTTGCCTTATTTTGTCTTATTTTGGGATACTTTTTAATTCCAGTTTTTCTTTGTTAATTTTTTACCAGTGGTTACACTATAAATTGAAACACTTATGGACATCTTACCTAGCTCTAGGTTGTTGCTTTTGCTTCTGTCACAGGGTCTCTTTATGTGGCCCATGGTGGTCTGGAACTCACAATCATCTTGCCTCAACTTTGTCAGTGGTGGTGCAATGGCAAGTGGAAACAATACCCAGGATTTGGAAGCAAATTTCTTTATGTCAATGAGAAATGATTGGGATTATTCCCAGAATAGCAGACCCTGGTCTCTAGTGGTCTGAGGCTTATATGGGATAAGCAAGCAGGAAGTACGCAGGCAGAATGGCTTGTCAACTGGGGATGCATCACAATGACCAGCTGGGCATTACAGCGACCAACCATTTTTAAGAAATAAAAGTAACAGGAGCTGTAACCAGAACTATTACCTGGGCAACTAACCAACTGAAGTATACTGGCTCGGGGGGATCTTCTGCTACAGTGGGACTATAGGCATGGGACTCCATACCCAACTAAAGGACTGCTTTATTTAAGGTAAACAGTTAATCTGTTTAATTCAAACCTTGAACTCCGAAATTTTTAAACTTGCCTTCCTGAGCTCTATACTATGAGTCCCTGGTTGAAAAGTCAGACAGAGATTTGGGTTCACCTCAGAAGCAGAATTGGTTCCCTAATTATGTTCTTTTCCTTTCTAGGATTTTCCTTCTCACTTTCCAAATGCTTTGATGCTTCAGATTTTGTTCTCTGGTTACTCAAGTCAGGAAAACTGCAGGGTTTATACATGCATTTTTGTCCCCCAAGTATACAACTGGCACCTGTCGGGTTAAGCCATACAAAATGAGAAACTCACTTATTTCTTCCATGCAAATAGTAGCTCCTTCTATCATATTCCTGCTTTGTTTCCTTGTCAATGTCGTCAAGTACTTTTTAAGAAATGTGTCCTCTAAAGCTTGTGATTTTTATCTGCATGATGATTAGTCTAATGTAAGCTATTCAATAGTTCATAAAACTATAACCTTGAACTGAAATTTTAAAAATAGCAAGTTGATTTCTACATCACACCATCATGGTTTTATTCATTGGGGTTCAAGATTTATATGTGGGTCTCACATTAGTTTCTATACCTTGGGTAGGTCTTCAGATTTATGGCCTCTCTTCAACTCCACACCTCCGGAAAATTGAAGTTACAGCTTATCTGATTTGGAAGGGTCTTTTCATGTATAAGTTGTTTTCAGTGCTTTGTTTATTGCTTTGTTTCCTACTTTCTTTAATTTATAAAATTATTTTCATGATATATTTCTTACTTTCTCACCAATGCATATAGAAAAATAATTAATGTAACTTTTTCAGTAAGTATCATTTTTAAAGGCCAATTTATCTAGGCTACAAATGTGTTGGAAGACAAAATTTGTATCGGCTTTTGTAAAAATGTGTAAATCAGATCACATGAACTTATCACTGAACTGCTTAAAGCACTTCAATAATTTCTGATAACAAGTTAAAAAATTCTTTTTAAAGTTGTAAGATTTTGTGTAATTATTTTTTCTGTGACACCATCTTATGTCAATTTTTTTCTCTCCTTCAACCTTAATGACCTTTTAAAATTCTAATCATTCTTCAGTTCTCTGTAGCTTAGTTCAGGAATTTTCCCTTGATGCTGTAGAGCAATGAGGGACCCTTGCTCCCTCGCTTCTTTTGTATTTGCACCTCCTCTTCCACATGTTTTTGCATTGGGATTGAATATATGGCCTTCGCAGTGAACTACATCCTCAACTCTCTTTTACTTTTGCTGCAGGTGTGTGCCCGCTATGCCCGGCTTCCTCTTTCACTTTTGTAACATTACCTTAGTCAGATTATGTCTAAACTACTATATGCCATGGAGATAGGAACCACATCTCTTCTTCATCACCATTCTCATTGTTTAATACAGTGCCTAATATAGAGGTAGTACTTAAAAATACAGTTATTGACAAGTTTGATTCTCTTTGAATAGGTCAAAAAGCATCTTATAATCTTTGGGGCACATAGACTTTTTTTACCTTTGGGTATAAGACCTGGATGTTGGACATCGATATAATCACCAAAGTTATACAAACCTGACAACTTTAGCTGGCTAACAATTTTCTCCCTTCTTGTTGATTGTGCATACTGCCTATTAACCTTCCTGAAAGTTACTGTACCATGTCATTTACTTACACATGAATGTACTGTGCTCTCATCCCTTCTTGTTTCCTCCCATCTAAACTTTGTATTTTGATATTCTGTCCTACCTACAATATACCTATTTACTCATTCAAGTCTTCTTTCATTATCTACCAAAACAAACACTTCAGGCAACATCAGTTAGATCATTGTAATGACCATTTGTTTTTGTACATCATGTTCTATTTTTAACTCATGCCATTACTGTTCATCTACAGTAGTTCTCCGCCTTCTCTCCTTCCCCATTTGAAACATCTCTCACAGACCTGCATAGATTCTAAGTACAGAGACACCGTGCTCTAGTACTTAACAGTATTTTCTCTGTCTCTTGTCAGCTGTGTACAACTTCGGGCAAATTAGATTTCTATGCCACCACTTCCTCTTTTATAAAGTTGAGATAGTAACAGTAAGTTAGAGTATCTTTAAGATGACTTCATGAGTTACTATAAATTCATAGAGTGGATCCTACTAGATATTAAAACATTAATACATTAGCTATATTTAATGACTTCATGAAATCTTCCAAGTCCAAATCTCTATACCTAGGATGACCTTATTTTGCACCTACCCTTTCACTAAGTATTACTTATAAAGCAATTAAAAACACATTCCTATCTCTTCCCTCAAGAGACTCATAGAATAATTCATTAAGAAATAAATACAGCATGCTCTGAAGCTACAGAGTAGGGGCATCTGATGAAGAAATGTCAGGGGCTGCATCAGGCCGGAAAAAAAGACAAAGAAAGAATTTATCCCGGCAGTATGCACAAAAACCTGTGAGGTTATAGAGAACTAAGCACCGAAGAAAACCAAAACCTTTTACATGACTGAGGCATATTGTGGGAAGAATAAAGAGATAAGAGTTAAACATGGAGAGCATGGAAGATACACAGATGATTTTAAGTGATCCCATAACTCGTCATGACAAAATCTTAGACTCACTAATCTTGTCATTTGGACATTTTGAGAGAAATCTGTTGGCAACTTATTATTATGAAGTTACAATAATGGAAGAAATGCCCTTGGCATTTATTTATGAAGCATTTATTTTCCTTCTTTATTCTTCAAATGTTAATTAACTTTCTAATATTTACTAAGCCATCTAATAGATGAGATATAGAACAATAAACAAATTCTAATGCTTGCTTTCAAGAAATTCACACTTTATTGAGAAGCACAGACAAACAGACAACTATAATAAAGTGAGAAAAACTTTGTATTGTAATCACAGGCAAGCACAAGATACTGAAGGAGTACAGAATGGCCTTCTAACTCAGGTGCATCTGTGGCTGTCATGGAGCTAAAGAGGGAATAGTAAAGAGAAGGTTCTCCAGACGCTTCCTCAATGCAGAGGCCTGATATTAAACAGATCAAAGGAGTAGAGAAATCCATGTTTTGGGAAAAATATATGTGGTATGATTCACCTTTAGTTCTATCTTCTCTAGATCTTTAATCTCAATTATTGTGTGAGCTACTTAGTTCAGCGTCAGGTTATAATGCATCTTATAAAGCTTTATTTTGTTTAGAATGACTGTTATTTTTATCTTCCAAGTGAAAATATCTCTTTGTTTTTAGAGATAAAGCAGTGTGGTTTTCCTAATACAATATCAAGCAGCATTAGATTGAAAATAATTGTTTACTAGATTAATCCAGTAAATTAGTCAAAATTCTCCCTCATTTATTTATTCAATTTTAGACTATTTTTCACAGAAATTATGCACTTTTCTCTTCCTCCTTTCCTCTTCTTTTATATATACACAAAAACTAACCAAAGAAAGAAGGTACTTTCTTCTCAGTCACTTAGATATCTTTATTCTTTTATAGCCACACCCTCCTAAAACAACCATATAACACCTACATTCTTTCTCAAATATAGAATTCCAAATGAAATGTATTTCCACGTTCCATAGTAAAGATTTAGTCATACCAAGTATAGACAAAAGATGACCTGTTGGGTTTTGTATATTGCCTAATGATTTCATTACATTCAGTCATTTTACTCTTAAATCCTCTACTTTGTACTTCTTTTTACTCTTAAGTAATTTTCTTTTGACTTTTAATGTTATGTAAAAATTCTAATGAATATAGACTATTTACAGTGAACACAGAATTCATTAGTTATTATTCACTATCTTTATTGTAAACTATTTTCTTACATAATTTTAATTCTATTTACTTATTTGTGTCATAGTATAGTATAATGTTGTCCTTTCTTTTCATGAACTTTTTGTATTTAATGAATCAGCTTGAAATATTTTCATGAATGTTACTTATTGTGTTTGTCAGGTTCCTGTTGCTATAACAAAGGATATGAAATAATAAGCTTAAAAAGAGGAAGGGTTTATTTTGGCTCACAGTTCTAGAGGTTTTAGTCCACGGTTAATTGATCCTACTTCTTTTGCACAAGGCAGAACATCACAGGAAGGAGTGCCAGTTGCCTCCCTCATGGTGGCTGGGATGTGAAAATGAAATGAAGAAGAAGGAGCTGAGCTCCCAATACCCCCTCAAGGACTTGCTCCCATTGACTGAACTGTCTGCCACCAGGTTCCATAACCATCCAACAGTGCCATGGGCTGGGGACCAAGACTTTCACATATGGGTCTTTGGGGACCATTTAAGACCCAAACTATCATGTCAATTTTCATAATAGATTCAGAGGACTGGAAGAGAACTTCTTCTTTTACAGATGCGGAAATAGAAATGTTTAGTAACTTTCTCAAAGTCACAAAGCTCATCAGTAGTATAAAAGTGACAAACCAAAAAAAGTACTAAATCTTAATAGTTAATTTCAGAGAGCAAGAAAATTTTCTCTGACCCTCTGGAATAGTACCATAACTAGCTACTCTAAAGATTAGCTTTAAAGATCAACATGGGAAATATTAAGACTCAGTGAGATGGAAACATGAAAGTGTTCTTTGTAGGCATATAATGATCCCCCATCTATAAATGATATCAAATTGTTAGAGAGGAAAACAAAACGTGCCTGATATTATTTGTTCATTGTGAAGCCTTGTGGCTCATTATTCAGCATTCTATGCCCCTGTAGGCATTTTCAACTTGGTAGTATAGTGACTTTTTCCACTATCATCCCAGGTACTGAAGTTAAACTAACAGGTCTACAATTTTCCAAGATCATCCTTTTAGTAAAATTGGGCACTGAGCTCTATTTCAGACTTCTGGCACTTCTGTTCTGAGAATAATCCTCAAAATAGCAGCAAAGAGCTTTGCAATAACATGCACCATTGCCTTTTGAATCCTTAGTCACCAATCATTAGGACCTGCTGATTTAAATGCCATCCAGATTTTTTGAGTTACCTCCAGCTCTTTCTATCCTGAGCTTACTTTGCCTCAGTGCTTTTACATCATAGGCAGTTATCTAACTGCCTCAGACATAGGAGAAAGGATAAGTAAAGAATAAATTCAAATGCATTTCTAAGAAAATGATCAGAATCTAATTTTTTAGCCAATTATATTTTGAGATTTTTAAGTTTCTAATTTTTTTAAAAAGTTCTTTGTTTCTACATGGAGTTATTTCTTATTAACTGTTGAGATTCTTGCTTCAGATCCTCAACAATAAGGAATGGGCATTCTCTGGTTACAGACCTGCAGTTAGAGTGTTAGTTCTGGCATTCTTCTGATTGGCATAAGTAAATTGTTACACAATTCATCTTATGAGCTTAAGGCAGATTTGGATAACAGAGTATTGTTTAGAACAAAAACAAAACAAAATGGTGCTTTCCAACTATGAAGCAAATCACTTTTGTAGAAGGATATGAAATGATTCCTTATCAGTTACTCATGTTATATTAACAATAAGTGGGCTTTCCTAGTGTTCTTTAAATTCAGTTATATCTTGAATGATCGATTTTAATTACATTTTTCCAATTTTCAAAATGTTTCCATCATGCTGCTTTGGGAAATAAAAGCATTTTTATGTCATAACTAGATCAGACTATCTATAAAACTTCAAGGCATCTAAATAACACTTCTTACCTTTGCCACCAGAAAAGAGAATTTCAATTGTTTTTCGGCTGGGGAATATTTGAATGAGATAATCAAATCTTGTAATGATAGTGACAAATTTAAGTGAGATATAAAGTCTGTTCTAAGAATTCTAGAAAAAAAGATTTAGTAAATACCAAACCATAGCTGGCATATAACTGCAGGACTACTTAAGATTTTTTAACTATAGAAAACCTTTGAGAATAAGATTATAAAGGAAGAAAACTACCTGAAAATTCATAAAAACTTCTCCCACTTAAATATATTTAAACTAAATGTTTGCATAGTAATTAGTGACATGTTAATAACGTTTCTATTACAGAAGAAAAGCCAAATTAAATCAGGAAAAATTCACAGTAAACAATGTCTTCTCTCTACCCTCCTCCTTTGCTTGCTTTTGCTGTTTTCCACCACCATGAACTGTTGTATTTTGTCATGTGCCATTCTGCCTGAGAGCCAAGTGACTGTAGAGTAAAATCTCTACAAACTGTGAGCTAAATAAACCTTTAAAAATGTCTTACTATTACTGTTATTTTTTTAGTACTGGGGGATCCAACCCAGGGCCTGTGTATGCTAAGTGAGCACTCTACCATTGAGCTCATTCACAGCCCTAAAACATCTTAGCTTAATATTCTGAGCTTGGAATCACTAAATCGGTAAATAACTACAAAGAAAAACTCTGCAAATTCAGGTTGTCAAATGTTGCAAATGCCTCCTTTGGCCAATGGAAAATAAGTGATATGGCAAGCTGGAAATGATGAAACTTGACCTTTTAAGCTGGTGACTCATGAATCACTTTTTAGACTCTCACCTTGTAATCACAAAGCTGATTCTAATTACTTCGTGTCATCTTGATGTTAAGAATTTTCATGAAAGACCCAGAGGTAAAAGTAGATCTTATTTTAATTCAATCCCTCTTTTCTTTTACCACTTGAAATAAAATTATTTTTACGAATAATCTTTACCTGAGTACAAAGTTTCAAAAGACAAAATGAATGGTTTTTTGATTAATTTTATTTTTAATAACTAGCTTCAGGCTTCAATGGGTGTTTTAATAGTCCGTTCAACAACTAAATTATACTATTACATCTATAATATTTTAATTGCTGTTAGTACTTTTACTCTATTAAATTTCCTGAGGAGCACTGTACTACTCACACACTCAACTACTACACAGATTTTTAAAATTTATTTTCAAAAATTTATTAAGAACTGCCTGAAAATGGAAATCATGAAATCATTAAATTAGACACCTGGAATTAAGAATCATGTTCTCTAGGAAAACAAAGTAAGGTAGTTGTCTCGCTTTGGTGTTTTTCCTAGATTTCTCATGGATTTTATAGGGTGATATTTCCAACAAAATTTTCTGAAGAAGTAAAACTCAAACTACCTTGTGGTCAATCAGAAGCACAAGATGCATATGGAATACACATCAAAGTAATAATTTTATTTGGAAATGTGGACTATTTCTATGGTTTACTAGTAATGTAGTTGGCTACTTAAACAGTATGTTATTTTCAACCCAGTAAGAGTCAACAACCTACTAACCTGGAGAACTAAAACTGTATGCTTTCCATTTTTCATATGTACATGGAAAAGAATACACATATTTCATTATATATACTAGTTCTATAGGTAAAAAGAGCTGTAATTAAGCTTTGTCAAATAGAATAATAACTTCTTCACTTATGATTGCATTGCCAAATTGATTAATAAGAAATAGGTTAATTTCTGGGTAAGTTTCATGTGATTTAAATTTCTTTCTAGTACTCTTTCCCAAGAACTATCTCTTAGGAAGTGCTAGGAGTTACACAGTGCAATTAATTTGAGAGATGCTACAGACTCTATCTCCCTTCTTGGCAATTCTTTTCATATTAACACATTACAAGTTTCTGCAAATATCCCAATAAAGACATGTGTTTCACTCTGACTAAAACCACATTTCTCATACTTGTTTGACTATGACACATTTTTTTTCTATTATCCTTAATAACAGCCAAAAAACTAGAGTCTAATGCGTGTCAGTTTGGAAAATTCTACTGGAAGAAAATGATAAACTTGATATTAAAATTTCATGAGACCTCTAAGATCATATATATCAATGATGGCAAACCTTTTAGAGCTTTCAATGATACAAACAGCCTGCTGTGGTACATGTGCCATAGGTTCACCACAACAGATAGACCAAAATATATATTTTAATATTTAACAGGTAAGGACAGTGAATCTCATAAGAGATGATTTTTACACTCAGTCATAGATATATATGTGTATCTTGTGTGTGTGTGTGTGTGTGTGTGTGTGTGTGTGTGTATACCTGGCACATAAACACATAGCAGCTACTTAGGTCAGTGAGTCAGTGAGTCGAGCCAGAGTAAGAACTCAAGACTCATACTTCTCAATCCATTGAACTTTTTGAAGAACTTACTTTCCTTTCTATTAAGGATCACGTAATCAGATCACTGTTTTTTTTTTCAATAAAAAAGTTATCAGTTGTGTATCATTGGGTACATATTCTTGAGAATCAGGATAATGCCAGCCTTAGGAGGTTATTTATCAATATTAAGATTTCCCACATGAGAAGCTGCTTGCAATACAATGCAGATTAGGTTCAGTAAATGTTAGGCTATATTCATTTATCTGACCAAATCATCCATGAATGTGGTAGTATTTGTGATAGTTTTGTCTTGTTTGCTAAAATGTTCTATGCCTTTTTAAGAATCTGAGAAGCATGAAGTGCTCCAATCATAAGTATACACGTTGCTGATTTTTAAGAAGCTGAATAAATTTGAGTCTTCAATAGCCAGGTTAATAAGCAGAACATTACTAGAACCCCAGAGGATGCTTCCATTCTCCCTTCCATTTAGTATGCTTCAGTGGTGTTTCATATAAATAAAATCAAGTAGAGTACAGTTTTCTGTGTTCATCTTTTTTCTTTGGCTCAAATTATGTTTATGAGATCCACCCATGGTATTGCATTTAGGTGTAGAACATTTACTGTCATTGTGATATATTATGATTTTGTGTGAGCATGGTGTCTCTGTTTCTAGTGGGTATTTTGGGACTATAATGAAGATTATTCAGTGAAACCTCATTTATATGCCCTCTGGTGAACATATGGATTCTATATATGCATGAAATTTGTAAGTTATGAGGTACATGTATATTTAATTTTAGTAAATATCACTAGTTTTCCAAAGTGTATATACCAATTTAGATTTTCATTAGTTCTTCATGAGAGTTCCAATGTTTTCCAAAAGATTGAAATGAAAATTACAGCCATGGATTTAATATAAAGTAACAAAATATGAAATCCATGAATTGAAGGCTGCAGGTATTAATGAATGAGCCTAGATTTTAACTGTTTTCTTGCATTCTAAGACAGGCTCTTTCAGCAACTCACTGTGTGATCTTGAAAAAATTTTGGAGCACAGTTTTATTATCTGTAGATTTAGGGATTTAAAAGTTATGATTCTTGATTTCAAAACAAGATGATAAGAATTAACAGTGGTTGTTATATTACATATTGTTATCGTCAATGAAGTTGCTCAGATTGCCAGATGTAAGAATGCAAGATTGATCAAACAATTAAAGAGAATATAAGATAATAACAAAAAATTAGAAATGATACAGAACTTTATTAAACAAGATGGTAGGAGTTCAACGATAGTTCTTATATTGCATATTGTTGTCTTCAAATTCATTGTTCCGATTACCAGATGTGTTTGTTTTGTTCTTGTCTTTGTTATTATTTTTTATTGTTTTTTCTTTTTCTTTAAAATATAAAAAGAGAAAAAATAAAAGAGTTATGATTCTTTAGTAATTCCATAATTCATGTATAAATGCAATATTCTATATAATTGAGGAGTGGTTAAATGAACCCATAATGGGGGGTAGTAGTTATGACTCATCGTGAAATTCAGTTAAGAGCACCTAAACTAGTTGATAAAATCTCTTCTGATGGTTATAAAAGTAACAAGAATGGTTAGAAGAGCTACCAACATATATCTGGTATAATAAAATATTCCTGAGGTAAATTGTAACTGATGGTGGCAGCGGAGATAAATATTTTGAAATTAATTATCATTTTAGAAGTTATTTGAGTCATACTGAACAAATTTGGTCATAAGATCACCACAAACCATTAATAAAAACCTGAAGTGTAGGTAATACTCTACTACTATTACTGAATGCCAATTCATGACACACCCAAATAATATATATGAGAGCATGAAAAGAACTAGATCATCCACTTTTAAACAGTATGGATTTAATATCATTTCAAAACAGGGAAAATGTGACATTTTAAAGTGAGTGTCCCTGATGAGGTGTTTCTACCGAATGTTCTTATGATACATTCAACAAAGCAGTTTCCCTGATAACAATACTATCTCTTGTTAAGAACTTTTGGCACTTAAATATGAAATAATCTCCAAGTTTTACAACTGAAAGGAAATGACCTGATTTGAAAAGCAATCAGAGGTCTTTTTACTAGCAAATGAGCACCATCATTCTTCATATTCTTGTCAGCACTGGCCCCTCTTTCAGGACTTTGACTCCATGTTCAGATGAAAGCATTAAAGGCAGTATGTCACCTAGCCCTCGGACGAGGCAGATTTTGTTTGCCTGGTCGCCTCATTATCATTTGTCCTAATGTTGGCAGACAACAGATCTGTAAAAGAATTGGATGCCAGATGGGAAATGCCAAAGGGGATACAGTTGGGGAGCATAAAGCACGGAACTGGGCTGGAAGATCACTCTGATAAAAGGATGATTAACATCAGAGGAAATCATTGGAACTACCTCTAAAAGAGAAGTAATTTCCAAATTGCTGAGTAGAATAAGGTCATTTAAAGCAAATACATAAGTGGGAACATTCTTGTTTTTCCAGAAAAACTAAGAATAATCTGCTATATTACTCTTTTATTTCCAAACTAGCATATTGCAAGTTCCCCTTCCCATGTGGTAGTTAATAATAAAGTAGATGACTGTAGTTAGATGCTGTCCTACCTGGGAGCAGGTGGCTGGACTATTTGTCCTATCTGGCAGCACAATTTCTTAGTATGTTTTGCTTCTGGAATAGAGTAAACAGAGTGCATCTGGAAATGTCAGTAAAGAAACACTTGCAATAGCTTTCTACATTATTTTAATGAGGGATAACATTTCTCCAAATAAAACTATGAGGACTGACTGCACTTGTGTTCAAAATAGGAATCCCTGAAGAGGGATCACTCACATTCCCATCGTCTTGAAAGACTCCACCTTGGAAAACAACAGGGGCCAGATAATCATGTCATATAGATCTGTTATGAAAAACTCACTGTCCATTTATAACCAAGGTAATTTACAAAGCATTAGTTACTTTTTCTGTTTTATATAGCTTGTGATGATGAAAACATTATACTGTGAAACAACTTACTCTAGACATTTAGAAGCTTAAATAAAAACAAGTAAATAGATGATAGGTAAATGGGCAAGTGGAATCAATATTAAGTGTAATAGTATAGTGACAAAATCATGTAATACACGTTATATGTGTCTGTAGATGATGCATATTTCATATGATGCATACATGCACTATGCATATGGAAACAATTTCTGCTTTGATCTAGCTTCAAGCTCTCCACTCTTATACATTACTGTACATTACTATATACACTCTTACTAAACCCCATGTCCCAAGCAGACAGTTCCACTACTGTATGATTTATTGTATGTCCTATCTTTCTTTCTCTATGCTTTTAGTCATTTTGTTCTTAATGTAAGCTCCTTTTCCTCTATGATTTCATTGTTGTATTCTCATGTCTGATTCTGAAAAGCAATATGTTTTCACAAATTCAGTTCTCTTATGCAGCCTTACGTTGTCCTATACAAACTTGATATGTATATAATTAAATTACAATTCTTATTACTTTTTAGCACTGTTAAATTTGCAAATATATAAAATTATGAAAATTTTACTTTATATCATTCCACTTCCCTTCTGAGGTTTCCTTTTGTTCTTTCTCCTAGTGCAGGAAACAAGCAGTAACCAAATTTTCTGGGCTACTAGACCCACTCTTTCACACTGCCCTCTACGACGTGGAAGTTAGTTTAAAAGATTAAAATTTCTGTGTATTGCCTTCTTATTCTTTCCTTTCTATGTCCTGTTTCCTGCTAATATCAAGCCAAAAAGTAATATAAGCTAAGTTCCTAAAACACATAAATGACACATGCAATAACATAGTAAATTACTTATAGAGATGCAGCTGTACCTTAATGTTAAGTCCTCATACTTGTACATCACATATATTTATAAAGTAATACTATAACTATTATTTATTTTATATTAGTTATGCAGAATATGGGAAGGTTGTATGATTTCCATGTTACTGATGAAAACAGAGCCAGGGAAGCATAAATAATTTGAGTAAAATCACCCAGCCAATAAATGGTTGTGCTCAGACTAAAAGTAAAAATTTCTGACTCCAATCAATGATTCTCTATTTGTGAGTTTTGAGTTTATTCTGTGGAAATATGCTTTAGGATAGGTAGGCTTTTTTGATGCCTTTTAGACATACCATGTAGACACTTATCTGTAGAGAATATCCACAAATTTGAAGGTGTGATAGGAGTTATAGAATAAGATTTTCTGTAACTTAGAGTCAAAATGATTCATCTAAAGGTTATAGTTAACAAACATAAAATGACACTATATATTTCTTTCATTAAAATTAATTCTGGGCTGAAGATGTACATCCATGGTAGTGTGAGGTCCTAAGTCCAATCCACAGCCACCCCTCACATACACAAAGCAAGATTAATTTTGAAAGAATGATATGGAAGTATAATTGAAACATCATCAATTTCTTCAAAAATACACATATTAAAAGTTCTTAGGAAAAGGACTTGTAGTATGTTTCTTCCAAAGATTATTTTAAATAAAGCAAACTTCTATTCCAAATTAAATGTATTCTGTCTCCTAGTTGTCAGAATTTCAAAAGGTGAACATCATAAATGGGCAGTAGTATTCAGCTCAGGATTCTCTAATAAATACTGAGAACACAAAGTCCAAAAATATACAAAAATAATTAATTTTGAGCAAAGCTCTTTAATCTTCTGTTTTGAATCCAAATGTTCTTAACTCTATCTCCAATAAATCAATTCATCTTGATGCTAAGCTGTATTTCTAGTCTGCTCCTCCCACCACCAGAAAACCGTGACTAGAATTATAAATTGAAAATTTATCAGGAATTGAAGAATTTCTGATTGTCATTTATTCTCTTTCATGAGTATTCTTACTCTTGCTTACCTTCTGCATCCCCCACAAAGGTGTCATATTACAGCTTACCCAAGAGCTATTTCTCTCATTTTACCTATTCACAGTGTTTCAACTTTATTCAAACAGCAAATCTGCTCAAGGGGTGAATCTTGATAAATGTGATGCAGAGATTGGCAAATATTATGCAAAGGTCCAAGTAGAAAATATTTTAGCCTCTGTGGTTTATGTTAAAATTTTGCAGTTCAGCTCAACACAGAGACCAGTATGGTCTCTGTTACAGCCATTCATTTCAGTTATCATACCATGAAAGTAGATGCAGATAATACATAAATGAACGGGTAAAATAGTGCTCTAATAAAACTTTACTTATAAAAATACATGTGAGAGCAGGTTTTCCAAACCATGATATAAACCAATCATGACTATCACATTTCTCTTAGCCAAAGATAGAAGTGGTAATGGGCATGATACTGAATTCAGATCAAAGAAAGAAAAGGAGACTCTTGCTTTGGGCTTCTGGGAATGACTTTCCTCTCTGATAAGACAGCAATAAGAGATGAGACAGTTCTTATCTTGGCCTCTTTCTCTTCCTTTTTTGGATACTCTAATGTGAAATGGAAAGGTGGAGAAAACATCTTACAAATGTGAGATTTTAAAAGAAAAACTGAAAATCATTAGTTTTATGAAGTTGCCTTGATAAGAAACTGGTTCTAGGATTGGGTAGCACTTCAGAAAGACCTACCCCACCACATATGCAGTTCATATTTATAGCTGGAAGAGTGAGGCAGGGCGGGGATTGCTGTAGAAACAACCTGATTGGCTGCACGTGGCATTTTCCTTATGTGGTCATGTTTTGGTAGGTTTAGCCTCTGATTGGCTGGACTGGTTAAGACTCAACTGCTAGGATACAAACTACACTGCTACTTAGGTTATTGTTTATACACCAAACTGTGTTATATTTTACTGTGTAAACTATAGAAGCTGCTTTGGATCAAACTTTTTGTTTAAGTAATGAACTGGTTTAAGCCAAATTTGTATCTTTTGGGCACACAGAACAAGCATGAAGACACAAACTATTATGTGGATGATAGAGTTAAAAATTGAATAAGATTTAATGACATTTCAGGGCATCTGAATGATCCTTGAAAACCAGCCTTCAAATTTATACTTGAGTATAAAATACATATATTTATTGCTAAAGCAATTGTTCATTGGCAATAATGGGCCTATTATTAAATGCTTTCTTAAAATATATATGTTTCATAGTTAGCTCCATTTTGCATACTTGACTGACTAGTTCATTATATACTTTATGCAACTACATAATTTTTACTTTATGCAATCTTTTATATACATTCATCTATCTTGCCATGTTTTAGAGCCTTAGTCCCTTAATCTCCCTGATGGAATTTTCTCAAATTCATCTCATGCTAGTAATCTCTACAACTTCTTATTTTTCTGATTCTAACTTTTTGAGAAAGAAATCTTATTAACTTTATTCCTCTCTTCCTGTCAGAATGTGTGTTTCAGTGACAAACCTATGAACAAGCCACATGACGTTCATGTTTAAATCCTTGGTCTAGTCCACACTGGAATAAGAAAAGGTAACTGGTAAAACCTGGGCATATCCCTGTACAGTTCTTTGAGTAAGGAAGCTTACCACTAAAGGAGGAGTGAGTAGAAAAATATTGTAAAATATAGCTAGTGTAATAATTTATAGTTTTATGTAAGTGTATAATAATCTAATAGTAGGTTGATAGTAGTCTTCAAAGTTTCTCCTAAAGGCATTTATGTATTTATTTCATCTGAGAAAGGGGGGGTCTTTGTATGGTATGGTCTTGCTTTTAATAATTTCTGGAATTTCTCTTCCTCAGAGGCATTTTCAGTGGCTTTAATTTCTCATGCAATATTCTTCAGAATCTTTTTTCCATCTTGCTTTGTACTAGGTTTTTTCCTTCTTCTCTATATCCTTAGAAAGATAACATACATTTTTCTCTTTCAAATAGAATTCTATGAGCTGTTGGCCTGTATATAAACAGAGATGTGTGATATGAGTATCTTCTGTTTTTATTTATTTATTTATTTATTTATTTAGTCTTTTTGAGACAGGGTCTCCCTATGCAGTTCAGGCTGGCCTTAACCTCACTTTGTAGCCCAGGCTGGTCTCGAACTTGCAATGATCCACCTGTCTCAGCCTCCCGAGTGCTGGGATTACAGGCGTGCACCACCATGCCCGGCCAATCTTCTGTTTTTAACGAATAAAGTTTTCCACAAAGGTACATTTCAGAGTAGTTTATCATGGAAATAAGACTATAAATATAACAGTTTAAAGATTTTATGGTAAATCTATTGAAAAATCCTTTATAATTTTTTCTATATTTAAAAACGTATATATTTCCTGCATTTCTAAGTAAATGGAATTGAATATAATTTGCCTCAATCTGGGTTAATGCTTATACATATCCAGCTTTGTACAAAATTTATAATATGTTGTATCTTTTTTTTTTTTGGTACTAGGAATCAAACTTAGGACCTTCTGTTTGCAAGGCAATTGCTCACACCACTGAGTTATATCACTGGCCCAATAAGTTCTATCTTTTCTCTCACTTTCTTAATGTCCACAATGAGACCTTGTCCTTATATCTCTATTCCTTTCACTTCTGATTTTTCTTTTCTCTAAGAGAAGGCACTAAGTAAATAAATTTAAAAGTTTTCTGTTGGTTGAAAGTCAATAAAATATTGGAGAAAGGTTATGAATTATAATTCCAACCTTTAAAGTACAAAAGCCTTGCAATGACAATTGTATGATATAAAAATATTTTTCCTCTGTTTTGGAGATATGTTGCTGCTGTTTGAGTTCATCCAGTGACAGAACTGCAAGGATTCACCTTAATAACTCATAATGTTACCAGTATTTGTTTATAAATATTCTAACTGCTACAGCTGATTCTTTTGTGTATTAAATACTTATATGATCTGACATGGATTTGATGTTGTTTAGGGATGAGACATATTTCTGGAACTCTGGGTTCTCAAATTCATAAAAGGAACTACACTGAGAAACAATTAAATAGAGTATTCTGCTAAAAGTGAGAAAAAATAATGTAAAATTAAGGTGATGTGAAATCCCAGAAAAAGGATGACATTAGGATTAGACCTTGAGAGGGAGATACAGTTTGTCAAGAAAAATTGAAGAAAAAAATTAATAAGAAGAGCATTTTAGGAATAAGTATAAATTTTGTAAATCAAGGAGTTTGAGACATGTATAAGGCAATAATTAAACATCAATATGGGCTATTGAAGTAGCAACTCATTCATAGTCACAGTTTGTATCTCTCTCTTTTTAGGTATCCAGGGCTGCCAGAAATAGGCGGACAAATAATATATTAAAAGTTTGTTTTGTAATGCCAGTAAAGGAGTACAGGTAATCCCAAAGGTAGAATACTGGCTCTTTCAAACACAATATTTTTTTTTTCATTTTGATAGAGTAAACAGTTTTTGGAGTGGCAAAGAAAATATGTCAAGCCTTCCAGAAAAAAAAAATGATTTCGGGAATCTTTTGAGTAACAGATGTCAATTCCTGGAATCAGTACAGAGACATTTGCCAAAGACATTTTAGTCTCACACTCAGAAGGTGATTTTTTTTTTTTTCTCACTAACCAAGGGCCCTACAAATTTTAGAATGGAGACATATGAATAAAACTGAGGTATTTTGAATTACATTATTACCTTGACTTGGTGATGCCAATGATGGTTTTTACAATTATTTTTGTTTATGCTTTTATATTTTTTCTCACTATGAATGTGATGAATATGTTTTTTGAGTTATATATCTTGAAATGAGATACTTGGTTCAAAACAATTTCAAGCTCTTATAAAGCTACATATCCAATTATATATGAACACAGATATAAATAGATATACAAATGTATTTGTAAGCACATTATTATCCAGGTAAATGTATATGTTATCCTTATATATGTATTTATTCATATATATGTTGTAAAGTAGTATACTGTAGGAGGAAATAACTACGTTTCTTTTTTCTTTTCATTTTATTGGTACATTTTAGATATAAATAATAATAACATTTTTATAGGGAATCTGTAACTGTACATGATATATCTTGATTCTTTCTTCTCCTGCCCTCCCTTCAATTCCTCATTTCCTCCTTATTTACAAATCTTTGTTTCCATCTTTTTCTTCTGTTTTCTTTTTTGTCTTGTGCTTTCTTTCTTTTGCTCCTCCTCCCTCCCTTGGTACCTTTCCCATTTGAACATTTTCTTCCTATTTACCAATATCTATTATGTATTTTGGTTCTTGTTTACACTTTCAATTTCTCATACCAGAGTATCAATGTGGTATTTAAACATATATGTCCAATTAATTTAAATTAAGTGTATGGTCTCAAGGTGCAACCAATTTGATAGAAATGTCTCAAACTTATCCTTCTTTATGGTAGACTAGTACTGCACTGTATAAAAAATCCTCATCTTTATCCAATCATCAGTTGATGGGCACTTCTGCTGTCTCCAAAATTTAGCTATTGCAAAGTGTGCCACTATAAACATGAGTGTGCATATATTTTTGTAATGCAATGCCTTACAGTTCTTTTTGGAAGACACCAAGAAGAATGGCT
>NW_004955490.1:1326763-1444829 GCF_000276665.1 Chinchilla lanigera
TGAAGAGGTTTGGCCCCATTGTCAAAGATAATGTGGTTGAGTGTGCTTGGAGTTGGTCCTACATCTTCTAATTTGTTCCTCTGATCCTTAGGTCTGTTTTGTTTTTGCTTTTTTGCCAGAACTTTTTTGCTTTTTTATCATTGTGGCTTTAAACATGAATTATTTATGTATAAAATCAACAGCTTTTTTGCTGTTCTTATCATTGTGGCTTTAAACATGAATTATTTATGTATAAAATTAACAAAATACATGATTTATAAAAGGAAAACTACAAAAGAAATCAGAGAAGTAAATCGAGATGTATTCTATATTCATGAATAAGAAGACTCAATATTGTATAGATGTCATTTTTTTCCCAATGAAATACACAGATTCAATCAGAATTCAATAAAAATTCCAGTACATTGCTTTGTATGTATTAATACAATTATTATAAAATTTATATGAAGACGGAAAAGAACCAAATTAGCCAACACAATTTTGCAAGGGAAGAACAAAGTCACAGGACTGATACTACCATCAAACTTATTATAAAACTACTAAAATTAACTCTACTGCATAGTCAAGGAATTGTGATCAATAACAATAATGCAGATATTTTATTTGTGAAAAAAGAGGCAAACAAATCAATGTAAAACAATAGATAGCCCAGCCATAGACCTACATATGTAAAGGCAACTGCCTTGACAAAAGAGTAAAGGCAATACACTGGAGAATTATCTTTTCAGATAATAATATTGGAACAACTAGATAGTCATAAGTAAAATAATGAGACTAGCCACAGACCTTACATAGTCTTCAAAAGTTTACTCAAGGTGGATTACCAGTTGAGTTGTAAACTGCAAAACTATAAGACTCTTCTAAGAAAACATAGGAGAAAATTTGAATGACCTGGGGTATTGTAATGACTTTTTAGATATAACACTGAAGGCACAATCCATGAAAAAAAGTATTCATAAACTTGACTTAAATATAATTAAAATTTTCTACTTTGGGAAAGACATTATCAAAAGAATTAAAAGTTAAGCACAGACTGGGATTAAACTACTTTCAACAAGACATATCTAACAAAGGACAGTTTTCTATAAAATGTAAGAAACATCTAAACTTAGTAAGAAAATAAACAACCTGATTAAAACATGAATCAATTATCTTAATAAATACCTTACAAGAGAAGATGTTCAGATTGAAAAGAAGCATACTAAAAGATGCTCCATATCCTATGTATTCAAAGAAATGCAAAGTGTAATAACAATAAAATATAATTGCATAATTGTTAGAGAGGTCAATGTCTGTGCTGGGAAGCATGTGGAACAAATGAAATCACCACTGATTGCCAGGGGGAATAAAATGTAGTGCAGCTGCTTTGGAAGACATGTTATGGCTTGTGTCTACATGTCCTCCCCAAAGCCTCATGCAGTCATAGGTAGGGCTTTTTCAGAGGTGTCTGGATCTAGAGTGTGTGATGCTGGGATTGATTCATGGTGCAATCCTAGGATCAAGGGCACTAGGATTAAGGGTGTGAGTGTTACCTGCCCTAAGAGCCTGGATAAAATATAAGGCATAGAAAGAGCTGGAGTCACCCCTGTTGCTTTGCTATCTTCTTCCTGATATGAACTGTTTGTCCTCTGTGATGCCACCATGCATTAGAGCCAACCAATTATGGACTGAAACCTTTACAAACTGTGAGATAAATAAACCTTTCCTCCTTTAACTTTGGGTGTTGGGTGTTTTGTCTCAACAATAGAAAAAGTAACTAACACAAGACAGCTTATTGGTTTCACACAAAACATAACAGAGTTTCTTGCTATTTAATCTTAGCAGTTGAGTTTCTTGGTATTTAATAAAAGTAGCTGAAAAATGCACGTGGATTTTCACAGTAACTTTTCCATAATTGCCAAAACCTGGAAGCAACTAAAATGTTCTTCATTAGGTGAATGGTGAATAGACAATCATACAGCAAAACAGTGAGTGAAAGGAGCGATAAAGCCATGAGAAGACATGTAAGAAACATAAATGCATAAACTTGGTGAAAGAAGCTGATCTATAAAAGTTATATACAATACTGCACGATATAACTTTCATGAGAAGGCAAAGCTAG
Source organism: Chinchilla lanigera (assembly GCF_000276665.1). NCBI lineage: Eukaryota > Metazoa > Chordata > Mammalia > Rodentia > Chinchillidae > Chinchilla > Chinchilla lanigera. The sequence goes on from NW_004955490.1 coordinate 1,328,865, forward strand.
ATAGTATAAAAATCATTGTTTTCCAGAAATGATGGGAGGAAAGTTTGAATAGACAGAGTCCAAAAGATTTTTTTGGACAAAATAACCTATTCTGTAAAATATCACATTGGTAGATAGATATAATGATGCATTTATCTAAACTTGTGGACTATACAATAGCAAGAATAGACCCTACTGTAAATTATGGACTCTGAATGATAATAGTTTATCAATGTATTTTCAGCAGTTGTAACAAATATATTTATTTGATGGCCTTCCAGGAAATTTTGCTATAAACCCAAAACTGCTTTATAAAATAAAGTTGGTTTTATCTTATATATTATAGAGTCTTTCAGAGTCTATGGATTCTGAAGATGTTCACATAATAAAAAAGAATGGTTCAGTGTTAGGGAAGGAAAATTATAATGGTTACTAACTGGTAGAGTTAAAACATTTTCTTGTGTATTCTCTTTACACATAGCTAAGGCCATATTGTTGTCACTTCAACTGAAGGCTTTTCAAAAAATCAAATTGCACGTTAGTGGTAAAGCTCTTCTCTTCTGTGTAAAACAAAATTCCAGTTCTTAGAACTTTTCCTTCAAAGTCCCAGCTATCAAGCCATATGTCATTTGTGTCTGCTCATAGAGTGGTTCATATCTAAAGTTAGGTTGTTTGGAAATGAATGTCAGATGCAGAGCTGTAATTCAGGCAGATTAACATAAGGTTTTCCAAAAGCACTCAAACACAGAGGGCTAGAAATGTGAAAAAATATAGTGCAATCATATTTTATGAAAAGTATGAACGATAATGCCAGAGAATGAAGTTGGACTCTTATCTTACACCACACATGAAAATTAGCTAAAATGGAACAGAGACTTCAACATAAGAGCCAAAAACTATAAAACTATTAGTAAACATAGGAAAAATGCCTCATGACATTTGATTTGGCAGTGATTTCTTGAAAATGACACCAAAGCATAGGCAGCTAAAGAAAAGCATAAATTGGTCTATGTAAAATTTAAAACTACTATGCATCAAACAACATTATTATAAAAAGGATAAAAAAACGTGATCCCCAAATGGAAGTAATCATATCTTATCAGAGGTTAATATCTAAAGTAATTGAAAAATTCTACACCTCAACAACAACAAAAATAACAACCCAATTTAAAAGTGGGAAAAAGATTTGAATAGACATTTTTCCCAAGAAAATATGCAAATCGCCAGAAAATATGAGAAGAGCTTCAAAATGACTAATCATTATGAAAGTGCAGACCAAAATAATAATGAGACACTGCTTCACACCCATTAAATGGCTATTATTATTTTTTTTAAGTGCTGGCAAGGATATATAAAAATTCAGACCCTTGTTCACTGCTGGTGGAAATATAGAAAGTAGCTATGGAAAATGACATAACTGTTCTTCAAAAGCTTAAAAATAAAAATGGTATATGACCTAGAAAATCCATTTGGGGGAATATACCCAAAAGAAGTGAAAGGAGAGGCTTAAACAGATATGGCTTTAACTCTTTGTAAGGAGACTATAAATAGATTTGTAAACCTATATATTGATAACAAAGGTGGAAGCCACTGGCTATCCAATGATGGATGAATAACTAACCAAAATGGGGTATACCTATAGAATGAATTAATATTCAGTTTTATGTAGGAAGGAAATTATAATATATGCTACCACAGGACTGACTTTTCAGACATGCCATGTGAAATAATACAGATACAAAACAATATTGTATGAATTCACTTATTTTATGTTCTTGCAGTATTCAGATTCATAGAGCAAAACAGACTAGTATTTGTAAGGGAATGGGAGTTAGTGTTTATTGAGTACACAGTTTCATTTTACAAGATAAAAACATTCTGAAAATTGGTTGTACTGAGTTACATGACAATGTGAATATACTTAATGCCATTGAACTGTACACTTGAAAATAGTTGGAATGACAAATCAAATATTATGTGTATTTCACTACAATAACATATCAGTACACATGCTGTAATCATACACAATCACTACTATCTCATTAATTATTACAAATAGATCATACTAGTGTAAAACTAGTAGTACAAGAAACTGACATGGCAGAGAGGAAGTATATGGAAACTCTATTCTTTTCTGTAAATCTAACACTACTCTAAAAATAAAGCCTATTACTATCTTTAAAGTGTCTTTGCATACTAAGGATTTATTACCTTAACAAACATCACCTTTCTCGTAACCAAATTTCTCCAATCGTATTAGCACACGGTAAGCATGTCCCAGTCCTCAGCTAGACCACTTGGAAGCCGATAGTGATGAATGAGCCAGACGAATGAGCTAGATCAAGAGCAGAAAGTGTGGATGAGTAAGACTTCTTTAATTATTTTGTTTTTGCTCCTCTACTTTCTTCTTCTACTAATTTTTCTGTAGAGTTATGGTTGAATCTATTGCTGCCTGCTCTAGATGCTATAGCTATTTGTTGTGGTTCTGATAATTAGGAGCTGACCAATTCTGCTAATTAACTAATATGTACATTTCAGATTACTTTTTGGAGTATACTCTCACTGGTTTAAATAAACAGTGACATATTTCTTTCTTTTAAGTATATCTTTCCATTTTAGTAAATATTTATTGACAATCTCCTTTGTATCAGATGGTTCAAAAATGCTTTCCCAGGGATAGTAGCACATGCCTGCAGTCCTACTTACTCAGGAGGCTGTAATGGGAGAATACTTAAGCCTAGGGATTCAAGGTTAACCTGGGCAACATAGTGAGACCCCATCACAAAAAATGCAAATAACTATTTTATATGTTAATAGATATTACTGTCTAATAAGGGCAAAAGACATTAAGTAAATGAGCATGCAACTATAAATATAAATACATTCTAAGGATGAAAGACTTAAGTGAATTAAGACAGATCAGCTTTAGGTTAAGGTTTAGGTTAAGCTTTAGGTTTACTGATCTACTTTAGGTTAAGTGGTCAGAAAAAGGCTTCATGGGAAGTAAATTTGTCCACATGAATTTGGACAAAAAGAACAGAAAGACCAGCACGACTGGAGTATAGTTATTCAGAGAGTATCACAAGATGATATTTGAGATATCGACAGTTGTCACATCATGCAACATATTATATGCCACGGTGAGTGCCTTAACGTTTAAAGTATAGGTTAAATATTCCTTCTCCAAAATGCTCCAAATCAGTGTTTCAGATTTCAGAATTTTTAGATCTTGAAGTATTTGCATATATACAATGAAATATCTTGGATATGAGAGCCAAGTTAAAATGGAAATTTAGTTAGGTTTCACGTACATCTTGTGTATATCTTTAAGATCATTTTGCACTATATTTTTAATAATCTTGTGAGAGAAAAAGTTTCATAACGTAGCAGAAAATGCCCCTCTCCCCGTTAGTCTGTTAGTTACCTAGGCAAGAGTTCCTACTACAAGTTCCTGTTACTTGTGTCTCTTAGAAATGGTTCATCAATGTTATGCATATTGTACTAACTGATCAAAGACAGCCAAGTACTCTGTCTCTGTACTTCCCCTTTCAACTCCATAAAAACCTCCCTCCCTGGGCCTTTGGGGACTCATATTTGGGGAATGATCCAAATCAGTGCTTGTCAATGTAAAATAAATCTGCATCCAAATCCTGGATGTTGTTTTGGTGTTTCTGCTTGCTGTGGCAATGATGTTGAATTTTACACTTGTGGAATCACATCAGCACCAAAATATTTTGGATTTTGAAGCATGTGAGATTTTAGATTTTTGAGTTGGGGATAGTCAACCTGTAATAAGATTATAAGATTGTTAGAAACTAAGTGTTTTACTTTTGTGACCACATTTAATCCTCACAAAGATGCTGGAAGGTCGGTACTGTTAACATTCTCATTTTAAAGATTAGAAAAGTGAGGAACAGAGAAATTTAATTACTTGCCCACATGAGAGTCCAATTTGAGTGGTCTGGACCCAGAACTGAATGAAGTTCTCCATCCCTCCATAAATAGGATGGGAAAAAATCAAAAGATTTTAAACGATAATTTTATACAACCTTTGACTGTAATATATGGTAACTGTTTAAATTTAAAACATTTACTACAGTAAAAGACAAATGTCATTAACCCTCCTGAAAATACTCCTCTCATGTTGATTAGACTTACCTCATTGTTCTTGCCACTTTCTGAAGCAGTTCTTGAAGTCTTCTTTTGTGTCTTTAGTTGTGCCGCCATAGCTCATTCAATGCTCTAAATTGATTCAAAACGTTTACTTTTCACGGTCGCTTTGACTTTGGAGAAGTGCTAGAAGTTGTTCAGTGTCAGATCAGTGAATAAGGTGGGTGGGACACACCATAATATTTTTACAAGCCTCCTTTACCATTGGGTACTACTCACAACACCATTTAACATATCTTTTATCACACCTCGTGAAGACCCTCACAAAAGAAAACCTGCCAAATTGCTTCAGAAAGCAATGAGAATGATTTGATAAGTGCGTTTGAAGTGAGGGGGAGAATTTTCAAAAGGATTAATGAAAGTATATTGTAGTAATTTTAAAATCTGAATATTCACTGTACAGTTTGATCACCCCTGTATTATTTTGACACTTTAATAACAATCATCATTGACTTGGAGAAAACTACTTCAAGGCAAATGAAGTGGAGAAAATAATGAATTTCTGGTTCAGAAATGAATGTTTTTAATGTTATGTTACATGATGGAAAGATAAGTGAATTCTGTTTGGCCTTTTATATAAGGTTACCAATCCTATTTGCAAAGTCAGGGACTAAATTACCTCCCAAAGGCCCCACTTCTTAATATCCTCACTTTGAGGATCAAATCTGAATGTGTGATATTTGCAAGGACACAAATATTTAGACAGTAGCACTTCTCCACCCTCAATGTCATTAATAATTTTAAAACCTAATGATAGACCAGACTTGACACCTGAAGTGTATCAGTTATTTCTTCCCAATCTTTAAAGATTCTAATAAGTTCTTGGTAAGTATTATGTATCATGGGTTTATCTACCTGCTGTCATATTATAGATATTTAATTCATTGTCTAATAGACATTTGACATCTAACAGAATTTTATACTTTGTGGCAAAAAATTGGCACACTTACCATGTAATTTTCAGAGCAAGTGTCAGTGATAAATGGGTGTGGTAGAGGAAGACATGATCCTTTCCAACCCAAATTTATGAATTAAATATTAAAAGTCAAAACGTGGTTTTGGAAATGTCACATATCCTCTGCACTTCGGACTCTCTATACAGTCATGTATTACCATGATTACCAGGTAATAGTCAGGAGAACTTGGGTTTCTTGCTTTCTTTCTCACCATTTGTCTTGGTTACTTTTCTCTCATTGCTAAGACAAAATACCTGACACTCACAATTATAGAATGAAAGGTTTATTTAGCTCAGTTTGTGGAGGTTACAGTCCATACTCTGCTGGCTCCAAGGCAGACTGACACAATGTCCAGGGTGACACATGGCAACAGTTCACGGCAACTGCAGACAGCAAGAGTAACAAAAGCAAAAAGGGAGGAGCAGCCACAAACAGCAAGCCTCTTTCCCTCCCTTATATTGTGTACAAACTACCCACCCCAGGGCGGGTGTAACACTCACACCCATAATCCCCACATTGGACCATGAATCAAGGTAAACTCTAGAAGCCTGCCCCATGACAGCATGAGGCTTTGAGGGAACATCCAGACACAAACCATAACATCATATGTTTATAAAACACTCTTGTAAGCAGTGACAATAGAACTATATGCTTGTAATATTTACAGAACCAGAGTTATTTTAATTTCTACCTTTATCCATTGCTTATTCAAAATACGACTCTCCATATAATGTGTCTTTGCAATCTATGGCACTCTATGCTTCCTAATTTATCAAAAGTGTATATGTAGATATATACATAGGCATTAATGCTGGTAAATGCTTAAGTCATTGGAAAAATAACAATTGTTTTTAAAATTTGAGCATAACTTCCTCAAAGATGAGTATCTATAATCACTAGGATAAATATCTATTACTGGATTTGGGTAGGATTAAGGAACACAGTATAAGGTGGATGGAGGCTTCTCTACCAAATTGTCGCTATTTTCAGGAACTAAAGTTCTCCCTGAATATGTCTTATTTGTATAATGATATTGAAGGGCAACGCTATATTTGGAGAAACAGTATGTGTGAAAATTAACTGATTTATATCCATCTGCTTATTGGATTCACGTTTGATGAGTTTCTACACATCATTTATTCTGCTTAATTGGAAATTATTTTATCTTTACTTAGTTAATCAGGCCTCCCCATAGTTTATTAGCTAAAAATAATTTTTTAAAATATGGTCATCAATGTCCATTTCAGACACAGTCTAAGACTCTTAATGCTCTAGATTACTTTCTACTTTTCCTGTTCACGAGACTTCTTCAGGTAAGTCAGGGTCATAAAACCTTCAGAAATATAAAATATTATATATATAAAACATTTACTATATGCCTAGATCATCTTTCTTTCCTCATCATACCTGCTAGTCTTATATAGACAATTTGAATTTGATCAATTATTTAATAATGGAACCTCACCTACTAAGAGTGGTTATGAAAGTGGTAGAAAGTTCTGAGATATTTTAATACAGAATTCTCATTTATTTTTTTCCAGCACAGTAAGAACAGGATTCAAGTGCCCAAAATTAATATTGTAGGGTATTTTTTTCTTTGCTTAGATGATTTCCAAGTGTCTTTTTGCAGAGATCTACAAATTTTAGGACATTGTAGTGGCTTTGCTGTTTTTAGATCTCAGACAATCTCTTCCTAATCTCCTCTACTACCACTGGTTTACACTTTTAAAGTCTAAAAAAAAAACTCAACATGAACATAGGAACATGAACACAGTTCATAGGAACTGTGTTTGGGTGACTAGACTGTGAGTAATATGCATGCATGAGAGACTAACCTGGATATGAGCTAGATCATTTCCAATCTATAGTTTTGTGGGAATATCATTTAATTCAAAAGAACAATGATTATTAGGTCAAGAGCAGAAATTCCTGATCACTCCCATAAATTTCTAAAATATTGCCATGTGTGGTGGCACAAACCTGTAATCACCACACTCAGGAGGCTGAGGCAGGGGGATCACAGTGACTTCAAAGCCAGTCTGCGCTACAAAGTGAGTTCAAGACCAACCTGAACTGCAGAGTGAGACCCTGTTTCAGAAAGACAAACAAACAAGCAAACAAACAAACAAACAAACAAAAATATCTGTAATTGCAAAACTGTGGAAGCAACCGAAATGTCCATCCCCTGAGGACTGGATAAAAACATTGTGGTAGTTTTATATAATGGAATACTACTCAGCTATAAAGAAAGATAAACTCGAGGCTTTTATACGTAAATGGTCACAACTAGAGACCATACTCATAAGTGAAATAAATCAGACCTGCATGTGTAAGAATCATATGTCTCACTAGTGTAAGACCTGAAAGAGTTTATAAAAACTAGGAGGTATGATAGACATTCTGAAATAAAAAGAAAATACTCAAAAGTAAAGGGCAACTGGGGTGTGGGAAAAGAGAAAGGAAAGAAGAGGAAATTATGTAAGTATGTATATACAGGACTGTCTTCTATTGCTCTACAGAAAGGAACAGTTAATGATTACTTATTTGACCAGTCTTGCATTTCTCTATTTGTTTCCTTGAGAAATCACTTTGAAGATATCAATAAGTAATGCAACCACAATTGTTAATTTCTTACAACTTTGTAACTGTTTTGTTTGTATTGTACTGATGCTATTTTGTAGATGGATGTCTGTTTGTTAATATGTTTTCCTTCTTCTATTTCTTTTTTGTTGTTGTTGTTGTTTTGTTTTGTTTTTTTCTCCGGTACCGGGAACCGAACTCACGACCTTGCGCTTGCCAGGCAGGCGCTTTGCCGCTGAGCTAAATCCCCAGCCCCCCTTCTTCTATTTCTTAAAATAAAAAAACAAATGTTAGAGAATGTAGGAGCTGAGTTTCAATATTATCTTGCATGTGTTTTACAGCCCTGACACTCTTCATTGTAATCACTGACTTTATCTATATTCGTCTCTACACTGTAAAGTTCCCAGAAGAAAGACTATCTTGTTCTTCTCTTTATCTTTCAGAACTAAATAAATGTTTCCTGCGTGACAAAAAAATATCTGAGTAGTGCCTTAGTGTCATATATTCACATATATATAAAAATTTAGATTTGCAAATAATCCACAGTAAGCACTCGATAATTACAGTGGACCCTTTACCTATTAACTCATTTGGGACAGTTGGGTGTAACTCAAGCTGGCTGTAAATCAAGACTATTTTTCCCATAAGAAATATTGAAAATACACATAGTGCAGTCTGAACCTCCCATAGCACCCCTTAGCTAATCTTTTCATAATAAAAGGGTTGTGCAATATGCATAATTTACCAGAAACACCAATAATTTTCCTAACGTATTCATCAAAAAGTTGTTTGACATCTTTGGCTTGCAAGGAGGGAGCACAAAATAGAAGGTGGTTATTGTGAGGAAGGAGAGTTCTTTTCCATAAGAACATCAGGAGTCCAGTTCTCTGGTGTCTTTCTCTCCTTGGGAGTGCCTGTCGCCCACTAGGACCTGCTTGTGGCTCACTGGGTTTCAACCTTTTCAGAACTAAAAATTGGTCTAAGGTTGTTTCTGTCTTTTCTTTAGCACTATTATTTTTGATTGTGATTGCTTTCTTAAGCTTCCCTTCCTCCCTTCTTTCCTTAGCCTTTTTTTGTAGCTTTTTGGGGGCCATTTTGATACGAGTAATCATAGCAATTATATAAAGCACGGACTGAAATAACATCCACAAACATGTGCATCTGGGCTCCGACTGCTGCTTATGTATGCTTACGTTTGCTTTTCTGGCATCATGAGTCTTTGTTTACAACTGCACAAGTGGCTGGCATTTGGATCATAACAGAAGACTTTTGCTGTAAGTAAAATCTAAAATTCTGATCATAATCCAAGTTGCTAGTATGCAAGGCTCGTCATAATCCGATTGTCCAGTGCATACTGTAACACTTCAGTATGTTAAAATATACTTGGAAAAAGAATAAACCACAGACATGTCCACAAACACAAGCATATCTCACATATTTTTCAATATTTTTGCTGATGTATAATTTACATACCATGAAATTCACCATTTTAAAGTATATAGTAATTATTTTCAGTATATCACAAGATTGTAATAGCACCATCATTATGTCTATATAATTCTCATCATCCCTAAAAGGAATTCTCATCATCCCTAAAAGGAACCTAATACCAGTTATCAATCATTCTCCATTTCTCTGATGCCCCACTCAGATGATAGCTAAATTTTTATCTCATCATATTTACCTATTCTGAATATTTTATATAGCTAGAATCACACGAGATTTTTTGTGTCTCTTTTGTGGAAAATGAGAATAACATTTTCAAGATCCATCCATGTGTAAAGTATATTTCACTCTCTTTAAGGGTGAATAATACTCCATTATATGTCTATAACACTAGAAAATTTAGAACAGTAAGCTACATATATATCAATTATATATGTATTTGGTCACTAAAAGGTATAGGGGTGGAAATGTATTTTCAAAAGTGGTGATTAAAATTAGCCAAATTAGGCAAATGAATAGGAAAGAAATAACTGTGATTCTTATACTTTATCAGTGACAAACTAAGGCCTCATGGCGGTTTCTTCTTCTTTTTTTATTTAAAGCAGAATCTCTTTATTGGGCAAAGAAAGCTTCTGTCCAAGAGAGATAGAAGGGACCTCTAGTGTACTGCAGAGGACCCTGTCTTTTAAAGAATTTTTATAAAGCAAAACCACAAAGTGAGGCAGTCCAAGGTGGAGAAAAATGGAAAATCACAAGGTGGGCATGAGATGGGACAAAACTGTGGTCAACCAGTAAGACTATGATCATAATTGCATAGGTAATATTGATTAAATTGGGATCAAATGGGGAAGCAAGTTATGTAGCAAGCAGGTATGAAACAGAACAGGAGCTTTTCCTAGAGAGGGTGGTTTAGTGGCTTCTTCTGGATTTCCTGAGGTGATCAATACCTATTTAGAATATCAACCACTGTTGTTTATCCTTAGGAGAATTATGTGGGTGCATTGATTTCACCTTTTGCATAGATCTGGCCCTCAACAGATGTGCTTCCCCCACAGTTGCAAAGTATCTCATCTTCTGCATTGGTTCCTTCAAGGGCCTAGCCTTGTCTGATTGCCTACAATATTTTTACCTAACTTAGCTGTTTACAGTATTCCCCCCTCTGAAGAGTACTGCAAACTGCCATGAAGAAACAATGGGTGATGATTGATTTGGCTTCTTCAGGATGAAGGAGTTCATAGTTGTGCCTGGCAGTCAGAGATATCCTTTAGAGGGTCTATCAATAGATGCTCAATAGTTGCCAGGCATTTTCATCTTGTGTAGATATATAGCTTTAAGTCTGGAGGAGACAAAGCCAAAGAAAGAATTGAGTATGCATGGATCAAATAATAAGATCAATTGGATAATTATGAATATAGTCACCAAAAGTTTCCAATAGGAAAATCCAGTAATAGCTTTCCATAAAGAGGATAAGGAGAAGGTCTTGGGAATTTCAGAATCTGACATATCATTAATTTGTCATCTGATTACAGATAGCTAAGTTATTTAGAAATATTGTAGGCAGTCAGTCAGGGCTTAGCCCTCAAAAGATCAATGCTGAAGACAAGTGTGGTTGGAGGCACAGTCACTGAGTGCCAGGCTTCAAGAAAAAGAGAAACTACTCATCACATACTTCTCCTAGGGGTGAACAGCAAGGATTGATGTTATAAATAGATATCAATAACCTTGGGGTGGAGAACCAGGCCTCCTTAATCTGCCCTTTCCAGGAAAGTCCTTGTCCATCTCATGTGTGCTTGCTATGTGACTTGTTTCCCAATTTGATCTTCATGTAAACAATATTACTTAAGCAACTATTCTTGTTGTAATCTTAATTGTTGACCATAGTTTTATCCTACCTCACACACGTCCTGTGATTTTTCCATTGGATTAATAATACCTAAGCAACTATACTTTTAGTCTTATTGATTGATTATAGTTTTGTCTCACCTTAAACCCATCTCACCTCATGACTTTGCTCAACAAACACCCTTAAGAATTGGGTTTGGCACCATTGTTAATTCCCTACCACTTTGTTTGTAACTCTGTATTGTCTGTATTGTGCTTGTGATATGTTGTAAAATGTTGTATGTCTGTTAATGTTTCCCTCCTTTTATCCTTAAAATAAAAAAAAAAAAGAATTGGGTTTGGTAGGCAACCCACTTCCCAGGCCCCCTTCTGTTGCTTTTAGAAGTTTTTCTTCCTTTCAATAAATTCTTCCTACTCTTAACCTCTATTGTTTTTAGAATTCATTCCTCAGTTTTAGAGAGCATTAACTTGGCCTTTGGGACATCTAGCAGGTTGAGAGTTTCTTCCTTCTGTATCAGTCTAATATCTTGAACAGCTAATATGAGATATTAGCAGAAGGATCAGGAATGTACACGCAACATTCAGCTTTTACAAAGGCACAAGTACCCCCCCCCGTGCTGCTGTTAGAATATCTAATGTCATATGATTTTGGAAGACAACTTATCTCATTAATTTTGTCTCCTCATTTAGGAGAGATTCAGACCAGCTGTGGTGTTGTTTAAGACCTTCTGGATATAGTTAGTTAGAGTTTCAATGTGTCATATAACCCTACCTCAACATGGTCAATCTGAGGTATCCCAGTAAAAGGAGTCTGGAATATTTGTCATTGGTTTTGTCTGTACAATCACTTGGGGGTTTGGCAGCCTCTAGGCAAGAATAAACATATTTTTGAGAGATTAAAGCATGTATAATCAAAGCATGAGCACTAGAAGAGATAGGTAGATTAAGGAAAAAGCCAACTCTAGAAACTGTTTTGAAGGGATTGGAATAGCAATCATAACCCATAGGTTCTTTGACCCCTCTGTTGATAAGGTCTGATATTTTTTCATAAGTCCTTCCAGATTTAGTTGTAATTATCACCAAAATTTTGAGGACTAATGAGAATCTGATTATGACACGTAACACATTATTTTGAGCAATGAATAAGTGTCAAGTTATTTTACATAGACAATCATATATACTGTATTTTTAAAACCAGCCTCAGCATCATTTAGCAACCTGGGTATGTATAATACAGTATTTAGACAAGATAAAATATCTCTCCCTAGGTTGGGAGCTGGACTTTTAGACATAATTAAAATGAATGAATGGAAAGTCATCTCCATTATAGTTTAAGTCAATTACCTTTCTTCATTGACTTATTTTATTGAGGTATGATAGCTGGAAGGAAGGTCAGGTTTGAAGAGAAGGACCAAGAGACATGTGCCAATGTCCAGCAAAAGGCTGCTTTTTTCTCTATAGTAATAATTATTTGGGGCTTCTCTGTGGAGATGACAGTCTAACCAGAGGGAGAAAGCAAAGAGCCCTGGAGCTCTTTAGTCTTGTTAGACCAGCTGGAAAGGTAAATCTGAGCTCTAGAGCGTCCACCTCAGAGTGTAGTCTTGTTTTCAGTGGGCATCCTTTTAGTCAGGGCATGGCAAAGGGGACCTCTTAAGGCATTCTTTCTCAAGATAGCCTCACTTTCCACAGTAGTAGCAGGTGACTTTAGCCATTAAGCTCTTCTTGCAGTCCTGAGATTTAGATTTATGGTCTGTTCTTTTTAAGGCTGAAACAAAGGTAGCTGCTTTTTGGTATCCTTTTTCTCTCCTTGGCTTTCTCCCAGTCTCAATTATAGGATACTGAGGAGGCAGTTTTTACTAAAGTATCAAGTAAACTATCCGAGCAAAAGCTATCTTTTGTAACTTTTTCTTAACACCTGGGGCTGACTAGGTAATAAATTATCTTTAAGAATAATTTACCTTCTATCAAATCACGAGATATAGACGTATGTTTAATTAATGCCTCCTGTAAATGATCTAAGATGTCAGAAGGGTTTTCATCTTTCTCTTGATAAATGGTTGACAATTCAAAATAATTAGAAGGCTTTGTTTTTGTTTGTGTTAGACCTTCAAGAACATATACTTGAAAATGTTTCTTATTCATATCTCCCATCCAGATGTTAGGCTAACAGGGGTCTTGGGTAAGGACTGCTTCAGCACCAGTGGGAACTGATTATTCCCCAGGCTTCTTATCTTCTGACTATCTAAAATTAATAATATGATATTCATCCTTAAATTTAATGCAGCTTGTAATGTTTCTTGTCTCTCACTGGAAGTCAATGTTTGATTTATGGGCAATATTACATTTTTCCAGTTCAGGTCAACATTTCATATGTAGAGGGGGACCAGGCAAGTTAGCCTTAGTGAAATCTGTCCTTTAATTCCCAATTATGGACACCGACCTGGAAACTTTTACTGGTGAAAGGAGTCCTGTGATGCATTAGTAGACCTGTGTATTTTCAGAAATAGACTTCAAAAAAAGTCCCATTTTACAGAATTTTATGTTAAAGTCCACTAGGGAATGCGGTAATGTTACTCTTCCTAGTGCCATTGTATAAAGTCAATCAAGGAATACTAGTTAATTTAAAAACAAGTTCAAATGCAACATTACAAAACAGGAATATAAACTGTCCCATTAAAGAAGCATCATAACTATAAACTTTCCATGCTTTAAAATAAAATTTATCATCATTTTCAGAAAACCACATGAAACAAAGCATAAGCAATTATAAGCTATAGGCAAACACATAACCAAATTTGAAGCATAAAAAAATTTGGTTACCTAAATCAGTCACAAACCAAAATCTATGAAACAAAAGCAAACTCTCACCTCCATTCAGTTATTTTGGTGGAAGCTCTCCAAAAGATATAGAGGAAAGAAACTCCCAGATGGCTAAATGTACAATACAAGCTCATGTTCTCTAAAACCAAAGAATGAATTCTAGGCACAATGGAGGTTAAGAGCAGAATATATTTATTGAGAAAAGAAAGCTTCTATCTGAGACAGACAGAAGTGGTCCCAAGAAGGTTGCCCTGATGGCTGATTTGTAAATAAATTTATAAAGACAAAATCATGGGCATTTGTTTAAATATTGTCTATGGCTGCTTTCATATTATACTGGCATAATTGGGTAGATGGGACCAGAAGAATTTGACTCTGCAAAGCTGAAATGCTTACTATTTGGTCCTCTATAGAAAAATCTGTTAACAATTGCTTAAACCATATATGAAAGTTAACATAATGTAAACGTTAAGATTCAACACAGGCTCTAAGATTATAAAGACATTATAAATAAACAAAATAAAAAGCTTTCTTACTGTGAGCTAGGCAAAGTTTCCTTTGATAAGATGCTGGACATGAAACATAAAGGAACATATTAAAAGTTGCAGTTCATAAAAATTAAAAAGTTTTGCTCTTAAGGAGGGGTTGGAAAAAACGTTTTCTCTTTGAAAGACACTTGTAACAACAGAGAAGGCAAACCACATCCTGGGAGGAAAACACAGATACCGAAAATGACTTGTATGTATAATATATAAAGAATTCTTAAAGCTTAAAAGTAGAGATGGTGGAACACAATAAAATGGGAGAGCATTTGTACAGATAGCTTACCAAAGAGGATACATAAATAGCAAACAAGTACATGAAAAGATGTTCAACATTAAGTTTAAAGTAAATGGAACATTAAAATCACAATGAAAAGTGACTACACACATTCTAGGATATTCTGTTTTAAAAGATAATCAATACCGTGAATGAATGAGAATGAAGAGCAAGCAAAAACCTTATTAATTGTGGATAGGAATGTAAAATTAGTACAACCACTTGAAGAAAGAATTGGTATTTTCATATAAAAATATATACACAATGTATAGTCCAATAATCACACTCATAGTTATTTCCCCAAGAGGAAGAAAGATATACATAAACCTAAGATTAATATGTAATTGATAATAACAATTTTATTTATAAGTATCCCTATATCCATTAGTAGGCAAATAGATAAATCATGGACCATCCATATAATAAGACACTATTGAGTTAATGGATAAGCAAAATTTGACACATTTATGTAATGGAAAGCAGTAAGAAGGCAAGAATAATATATATACATTCACAAGAATGTGTCTCAAAATCCCTATACTAAGTAAAAGATGGCAAGTGCTTAAAACTACATAATTCATAATTTATTGTATAAGACAGTCTAAAAAGTCAAATTTATTGTATCACAGCAGATACATAAAATGGCCATGGGTTAGAGGTGCAAGAGGGAACTTGACAAAGGATTGACACAAGGGAACTTTCTCTCATGATGGAACTATTCTGCCTCCTAATTGTGATGATGTTTCTCTGAACACAAGTACTTGTTCAAATTCATATTTTATATATTTTATAGTTCCACAAAATTGGCTTAAAAATGTCAAGGAGGTATGTATGTTATAAAAATATTTTAAATAGAAAGAACAAACTTTTGAATATATTTTACTTTAATTAAATATCAGATTCAGATGATTATATATTTTTCTACTGAAAGAAATATGGTACCTTGACATCCTTGTACATGCGTATTTACACATATTGAAATTCTTTTTAGTGTAATTGTCTATTTAAGATAAACTTCCAGTTGTAGAATAGTGTAACCCATGAGCACGTATATTTTTATACATATTGTGAAGCTCTTCCATAATAAGGTCATAACAATTTGCCTTTCAGGTAACAGAATATGACTTCATTGGCTTCCCCTACCTCTTACCAATATACAATAGTTGGTGAAAAATAACTCATTCTGATTTAATTTGTACTTACTTTAATAATAATAAAATCAAATAAGTCATCTTTATTTCTCCTTTACCTTTTTGTCAGATTCACTGTACATTTTGCACACTTTCCCATAGAGTATTTTTTCTTGTATTTGTAATACTGTGATGGACTTTTAGATGTGCAATATAACTACTTTGTCATGTGCAAATATTTCCCAGTTTGTCAAATGTATTTGAATCCTGGATGCTTTCTTTTTGGACATACAGCATATAGCTACTTAGAATGTTTGTGTAATATAAATTATCATCATTTCCTTAATGACTTCTACCTTTAAAGCCACTGCCCTTCTAGTTGTATATGAAGATATTCACCAGTATTTTCTAGTTTTTTAGAATAGGGATTGTGTGTGTGCGTGTGTGTGTGTGTGTGTGTGTGTGTGTGTGTTTAAAGTGAAGACTATTTTATAACCTTATTCTTGGTGTACAGGAAAAATTTTGATTTTTCAGATAAATTTATACAAGTTATTTCAGTAAATTAAATATTTATTTTATATTTTCTGTTTCCATGGCATTCAGTCATATAATCCACAAATAAGTATAATTGATGGTTAGAATTTTTATTCATTTATTTAACCTTGTTGTGTTGATAAGCACCTCTATTACACATACACTAATAAAATTGGTACTGTGTACCATTATCTTTTTTTTCCTGTAGCTCAATAGAAGTGATTGCAGGTCTCTAGATTATGTACTCTTTGTATTGGAATAGATATTTTTATCATTTCAAGAATGATTCCTTCTATTCCTTTTTTCTATTCTTTATTAGTACATATTTGTAGAACATAATGTATGCATTCACTTTGGGAGTAGGTACATGTACTTAATGTATGTTAACCCTTTATGTTTGTAATCTGTTAAAAATTCACCTGTTTTCAGCTAAAATAGATTTGGAAATTTTATTTCTCAGGCTTTCAGTGTCATATAATATTATTGCATGATTTTTCTTCTGTGATATATTAATCTTACCAATAATATTAAATCAGACTTCTTACTATTTAACCATTCATGCTATTCTTTTCTAAAAATTCTTATAGAAGTTTTTTCAACTGTTAAATTAATCATGAATTTTAATTACCAAAAAAAGATAAACTTGACTTGAAAATACATCTTGTAATAGTTGATATACAAATATGCTTGCCATTATATTTTATGGAAATACATAATCCAAATCTTTGTTGAATAGGGTTGACCTGTAAAACACCAGAGGAATGTACAACTGTATTGCCATTTATTAACTTTCTTTTATTATTTCTTATTGGCCTATGTTTGTATTATATACTGATTACATGTATGTGACATTTCTTAATTCTGTTTTAACTCCTCCACCCTGTCTCACTCTCCCTTGTGGTGCATGATGATCATATTCCTTGGTGCATGGACACAGCACTTCACACCTTCCCCGTTTCTAATCCCACTTATCTCTCCTCCCTTCTTCTTCCCTCTGTCTTTATGCCAAAGGTCTATCTTACTTTTTCCTGTTGCTGAGCTTTTATTTCTCAGCTACTCCTCAGACAAAGGACTAATATCTAGACTATTTAAACAGTCAAAAAAATTAGACATTTAAATTTTAAAGACCTAATCAAAATGACCATCTGAAATTAATACATACTTCTCAGATTAAAAAGTACAAATGGCCAATAAATATATAAAAAATTGTTTAACATCACTAACCATTCAAAAATGCAAATTAAAACAACATTCAGATTCTTACTCCCTCCTATCACCATTAATTTACCTCTCAAGAAGGGCTCTATTAAAGAACTTTTGTTCATTATATGCTATTTTATGAGTGTTCTTAGACATTTGTATTCATATTATGAATGCCTTTTATATAAACTATTTTTTATTGCTTAGAAGGTAATGTTTTCTTCTCTATCAGTGCTACTATCAAATTGATTCTAGGTCCCCGTGGGACCTTTTAGGATTTTCTAGGTTACATGTCTATTTATCTTGTTGGATGGCTGTTTCTATATCTCTTCCCTAGTCCTGGAAAACAACAGATTCCAAAAACTAATTTAAACTACTGCATTGAAAACAATGAAGATTTCTCTTGGAAAATAGGACTTTGTCCTTCAACATCGTCTCATCTCCTTTTCAGTTCTGCCCCACTTTGATCTATCAAATTCTCAATCCTGTTTTCCTTTCTTTTGTAATAAGTTAAATGAAATGAAATAAAATAAAATAATAACTTGATTCAGTTAGCCTCCCTGGTTTCATTTAAGCACCACAGTCATCTAAAATTTTAATGTGTTCAAATAGCAAACTTACTTTGAAGAGTTTTATAAAGTAGAGAATTCATAAGAAAAATGACATGCAGCATATTAGTAAACCATACACTGGTTGCTTTTTCTCCAACAAGATTTTTTTCTAATTGTCCACTTTGATGATAGTTTATATGCCTCATTTTCAAAGAAAGGGATTGTATTACTAATGTGATAAATCACTCAAAAAATAAGTTTCAGAGTTGTATCTTTGCAATAATCTATGCATTTTCTTAATTCAGAAATAATGGTTTCTGTTCATATTTTTAAAAGTACTCATTATGAATTATTCATCACAATATATAACAGAGATTAATTAAATAAGTGATAAAATGCATTGATTTTAGGTTTGTATAGCAAAAGACAAAACTGTTTCTGAAAGCAATTTTAAAAACAAGACCAAATTATGCAATAAATGCATACTTCTCATGAGTTTCTAAATCTATCTGTATATGCTGTAATGTATAATCCAACCAGATAATTACTTAGACTTATAGTAAATTTCATACTTCTGCTTCTACTTTCCCTTACTATTTTTCTGTGATGTACTTAGAACTTTAAGTGCAATATAAGCAATAAGTCACTTTGTGTGGGTAGCAATTACTGTTCCTTTCTTCTCATGTTCTCCAATGTTTTCAAGTGGTGCTCGACTAAATTAAATCAGTAATATGTTTAACAACTTCTTTTTGCATAATTTTGCTAATAAAGTAGAAATAATATTATTTTGTTTGATTAATAGAAGTTCAGGTGGTTTTGTTTAAGCTTGACTTCAGCTTGAAAAGTTCAGAGCTACCTTGAAGTGGATCTATGAAGTACATTTATCAGAAGGGAAGAAGATTGTTTTGTTGTTGCTGTAATGACACAGTACAGGAAAGCTATTATTTAAATTCAGACTTTTCTACAGTAAATTTACCCTGACAATGATTATTTCTGAATTTAATTATGTGGTATCAAAGAATGATCTCAGGAATTAATTTGATAATATCAATATGAATTATTTTTTTCATTTTAAGGGATTGCTGGAATCTTAAAAGTACATCATTTATAATAACACTTCCATAATTTTCCAACGAATGAACACTGGAAAAAGAACATAAATATGCAAAATATTTCTCACTCACTATACTTGATTCTTGCATCTACCTGCTGTATTTTTCAGCTTTAACAAATATGTAGTAAAATACTTGAGCTAATTAACTTATAGATAAAGAAAAATTTATACAGGCTCACAATTTTATGGGTACTAATCCAGGATCTTATAGATTTATGACTTTGGGCCTCTTGTTGAGCTTACCTGATGGCAATTGGGGGAAGAAAGAATTTTCATGGTGGAGCAAACTGCTTTCCTCACAGCAAGGAAACATAAAAAAGAAAAGAATGAGCCAAAGTCTCACAGTCCCCTCCAGGCACACTCCCAAAGGCTTAAAGACCTCCCACATTGCCCCTCCTCTTAAAGGTACATAACATCTCACAATACTATACAACACCTCCTAAAAGTGTCACTTTGGAGAAAATAGTTCCATCTATTGTGCCAACTTTAACACACGGAACTTTGAGGAACATTTAACATCAAAATTATAGCATACTTTAAGCCTTCAGTTTTGTGTTTGTCATATTGTATTTTGTGGTTTACTTGAATTAGAATCACTTAGGATATCACTACAGGGGCTGGAGATTTAGCTCAGCAACACAGCGCCTGCCTGGCAAGCGCAAGGTTGTGAGTTTGATTCCTGGTACTAGAAAAAAAAAAAAAGCCACAAAACAAAAAACAGGATGCCATTACAATGAAGTTCTCTGTGTTCTACTTCAGGTGGAATAAATCAGAGTGCCTAGGTATAGAGATCTGCATTTTTCCAGATACCTGGAGGATTATGATTTACTGTCTTAAGGACAAAGCCTTTGATAATCCCCTCTATGTACATTTCTGTGTGTGCATGTGCCTCTGTGTGTGTGTTTGAGATTAGGCAGCATCTTGTATATAGTTCAGGCTACCGTTGAACTCACTATGTAGCCTAAGTTGGCTTAAAATTCACAGCAACCCTCCTGCCTCAACCTCCTGAGTTCTGGGATTACTGACTTGTGCCCCCATGCCCTGCTATGTATACGTCTTGAGGAATCTCAGCCATGCTTATTTGTGTGCTAATGGTTCCAAAAGCAATACCTGTGGAAAAAAATCCCTTCTGAGACCCAAGTTTATTTAGAGATATGCTTATCTCATATAACTGAGATATAATGTCCTTAAGTGATCTCTTTACCTTTCCACTTGACTCATGACAAATGCAGGCAAACACATTCTTTTCCCCTTTCCTTTGTTACTTCTGAAGCCTGAATGCCAAACAAACACTACAGAATTATGACAATAAAATCCACTTAATGATCACATCTTGTCAATTTATCTCTTCTAAATATTTTAATCCATTCAGTTACCTCTTCATTTTTATTGCTCCTGCTTAATTAGCAACCAGTTTTATTTTTTCACTGGATAATGTCAGCATGTTCTTTACTGATTGTCTTACTTTCTCTCAGTAGCTCCTCAAAATTTTCTGCAAGCAAATACAATCACTCGAAATTATAAGGTCATATGACTTCCCTGCATAAAACTCCCCTTTTTGGTCTCCTATAGCCAAGATAAAATTCCACACTCATTAAACTCTCATGCTATTTTTGATGATATAATTAATTACATCTCTTTAATCATTTCTCCTACCCCTTCACTTTTCCCTCATTGACACATATATGTTCTGATCTACATTTATAGATCTAAGGAATTTCAGTTTTAGGAACAAGGCCTGCTCCCTTCCCATTAAGCATCAAACTATCTTGAAAACTTCCATTTATTTGTTTTCCCTTCTATTTTGTTGCTCTCCATGTCCTCAGTACTGTGCACAGTTTCTTGTACATAATATCAGCTCAAAATTTCTTGTAGAGTGAATAGATTAAATAATGTGTACCCAGCATTTATTTGTATCTTTTAATAATATGCAATATAATATGTTATCTAAACAGACAGATCTTGAACACAGATTATGCTGTGGCTCTGTTAGCCCAAACAATTTACTTAAACATACCTGTACTCTAGCCCTGACATCTTCAAAGTGGTTCTACCAATCGACTCCTCTTCCCAGAATTTTTGTGAAGAAATGAGAATAGACACATAAAGTTGTTAGAAAACTGCCTGGCCCACAGCAAGTATTTCATAAATATTCATTATCATTTTTATTTCTTCCATGTTTTAAGAGTTATTTCACACTTATGAGACATTTCATCATTTTACGCATTTCGAGAGTTTATTTGTCTGTTCTCAACCATCATCTTGGAAGAGTCACTTTGTTTCATTCTGACTGTAATGGATATCTTTACTTTACTCTCTTTCATTTTAGAGGTTCTTCCTTAGCTCTGACATTGTAAAGTGTGATGACTAGAATTTTAAACAATGTTTTCAGTGAACCTGCAGACTAAAATGAAAAATATGTTTAGTTTCTACAGAATTTCTTGATAATAACTAACATTTTTCTTGCCTTGGTAACCATATCAACACTTCAGGGCAATATCTTAAGGGACCAGTCTACCACAGTTTTAAGATCATAATAATTTTCTACAGACATAATTGATGGCTCTAACCCCCACATCTCAAATCTCATGTCTGAATCAGAGTTTTGCTTGACAATGGAAGGGAGTTTTTTGTTTATTATAAAGAAAATTAATAAATGGTTTAGCCTTGGGGCCGACTTACGTCAATACAGTATTATTCCTCACTTGGTTGATTCTTAAAATGATTTGTTAAGGTCAAAAAGTAAGTTTTACAGGATGAAGGAAATGAGACATTTTAATAAATTTGTATATAAATTTTTATAAGATTTTATAGGATTTATAAGACGTGACTTCTTAATTTACTTTGGCTGTTTCAAACTGT
Source organism: Chinchilla lanigera (assembly GCF_000276665.1). Taxonomy (NCBI): domain Eukaryota; kingdom Metazoa; phylum Chordata; class Mammalia; order Rodentia; family Chinchillidae; genus Chinchilla; species Chinchilla lanigera. The sequence goes on from NW_004955490.1 coordinate 1,350,868, forward strand.
AGATTATCATTTCTGAGAGTTTGAAAAGAATAGTTTCCTAAGTAAATATTATACGTTTTTTTATAGTTTTGCAGCAGTATTTTGAATGAAAATCTTTAAGGGATAGTTTAACTTTTTCTAAAACAAATCAAAGAATCAGAATTTTAGGCACAGAAACAATGTCAGAAGTTCCGTCCCAATGTATAGATACATGGAAACTGGTGACTAAAGCTATGTCTCTGAGCTGATATAATTTAAAGTAGAGGAAATTTAGTTTGATTCACTTCACAGGAGATTCAGTCCCTGGTCATCTGGATCCAGGGCAGAAACATCATGTGGGAGGGTGTGGCAGAGCAAAGCTGCTTTGTTCATGGAGGTTGGTAAGCAGCAGAAAAGAATGGTGCCAGAGAGGAATGGGTGAGAGTCCATGTATGGAATCCATGGTCATGCCCCCATGACCCACCCAGACAGACCCAGGAGCCTGCTTTACTAACCTGATAGTTATTTCTTAATCTAAGGAAGATGGCATATCAGGATTAATGATAGGATAAATGGGTAGCACACATCTGGGTGAGTGTCAAGGTAGAACTGTTAAATAAAGTTCAGGGAGGCCATTATTTTGTACTTACGTCCTGCACTAGGTCCTAGTAAACCAAATAAAAAGACAGTGGAGTGACTTTTGCTACGTGTTGCATAATTAAACTGAGCTTTGAATAGGGCCAATTTTTTTTAAATACTGTAAATAAATAGGAGATTCTTGTCATCCTGAGTCAGTAAGGAAGTAATATCTCTTTCAACCTTATAAGGAAAATAAATTTGAAATGACCAATCCAATTATTTCTCTTTCTTGCTCCTCTCTTGTGGCCTTTTCTGTATTTAAAGCCAAACTCCTCTGCCCAATTAATGTCAACAGGCATTCTCTTTTATGCAGTGAGGTGTTGCCCCATTCAAAAATATAATGAGATTTTTAAAATGAAGTTTGTCATAATTTTATCTTCTGAAGGAGCTTATTTGTGCTGACTCTCATTGTTTTGTTTTTAAACAACTAATTAGTCAACTGAATATAGCAGAGAAAACATTTTCAGTTAGACAATAGCAAACAAGAATTGACATGTGGGGAAGAATGCTAAAGCACAGGTTACAATTACCAAGGTGGGGTATTTATATCAATAGGAGATTTTATAAAGAGATAGGTTTATGTCTTATTTAGAGATTCAAAGGCTATTTTAGTGTGCATAAAACAATACTCATACAACCTTGAATGTTGTACTGAATTGGATCTTTTATTGGGAAGACAAGAACTTGTATGTAGGAACAACACATTAAATTAATCTTGAAATTTCAGTAGATTTGTTTTCTAAAGGAATCTTATAAAAATTTGTATAAATAACAGTCATCTTATAAAATGAGCATCTATACTCTAAATGTGTGTCTCCACCATTCCATAAGCTGTTTCTCTTCTGCCATGTCCCACTGCCATGCTGAGCTGCTTTGTAGCCAGCTGATCACGGACTGAAACATGAGCCAAAATGAACCTCTCCTCCTTTAAATTGTGGATGTTGGGTTTTGTGTCTCAGCAATGAGAAAGTAACTAATACACAGAGAAACTGTCATACTGTTTTTCCAAGTGGCAGCATGCTTTAAATTTCTACAGCCAGTGTACAAAAACTTTAACTTCTTCATACCCTCACCAGCATTTCTACAAGTTTTTATGTAAATAGAACTTTTTCTTTCTTTAACATAAATATTTAGTGGGATTGTGAGCCATTTGGTAATTGTACCTTAAGTTAATGAGAAATTGCTTTCCAAAGTAGCTGTAACATTCTGCACTACTTTAGCAAAAGATGAGTCTCCAGTTTCTGCTCATCCTTGCAAACACTATGTGTTTTCAGAGATCTTTTTCCATTTTGATCAGTGTATTATGATGTCACATCTTGGGTTAAATTCATATTCCTGTGATGCATAATTATGATGAGCATCTTTTCATGCGGTTATTTGTCTGTTAGAGTCATCTGCACAATGTTGTGTTGGTTTGATTCATCATTGAGTTTTTCTCTGGTACCAGGAATCGAACTCACGACCTTGCGCTTGCCAGGCAGGCGCTTTTGCCGTTGAGCTAAATCCCCAGGCCCCATCATTGAGTTTTGAGAGTCTTTGTACAGACATCCTTCATTCAATGACAATTACATTCTTGTGAGGAGGTAGTTAAATAAATGGGTTGCTAAATGAGGAATTGCATATAGTGTGGACATTACAATACTTAGCACGAAGAAATGGTCAAAGGAAACTCCAACTTGGTGATTTTGCCTTTATTTGCATAACTCTTACATGCAGCAATGTAATGTATAGCAGAATTCAATACTAATATACTGTACTGAATAAACAAGGTGTACTGAACAAACAAAAAGACATTGAAGCTCTATAAACAAGATTTATAGAACTGTACCAAAAAAAAGATGGGTCATAGGTCTGACAGGTGGGTTGTAAGTCCAAACTGTCATTAAACAGGTATGTATTTAAGGGCAGAATACATGTATTCTAGACATAAAAGTACTTTTTAGGACATTAGATTGCTAAATGCTTTTTCCAGGCATTGAACTATCTTCTTTAATGTCTTAAAAGTATCATTCTTGTGGAGAAAAAAGTTAATTTTGATGAAGTCAAATTTATTGTTTTATAATGAACCCTTTTCCTTTTCCTTGGATAATTTGAATCTGTTTTCAAATTCATTGCTTCTTCCACAAGCTTAAATCAGCTAGTGAGCCTCTCTACTGCAGTTTTCACTTCCATTATTGTCATTTTTAACTCCATAATATCTATTTGGTTCATTATTAATAATTTATTCCTCGTCATATGTACCTCTTTAGTTCTTTGCAAATTATTGACTTTGGCATTTTAACAATATTTAAGGTTGATATCATACCTTCACCTCTCATGTACAACATCTGGGCCACCCCATGGATTGTTTATACATATCGTGACCTTTCCTCTAGTGTGAGCCTTTCTCTATTCTTTGAATGTCTCATCATTTTTTGTTGTTGAAAACTGCAGTTTGTAAATGATATAATGCAGTTATTCTATAAATCACATCCCTGTCATGTCAGCTATTCAGACTGGGGAGGTTTACCTGAGATTCAGGGAGCCCCAAAAGAGACAGAACGGTGGACTAGGTTAAACATTTTTTATTCAGCTGCTTAACCATACTCCACCTGTTTAGTTGTTCTTGTGGCTTCTATTCACTGTATACCCGTAGCAGTGCTTAGACCCTTAGCCAGCCCTTGCAGCTCCCGGCTGCTCTTAACTGCTGTTACACAGTCTCTGTAGTCCTGCGTCCATTAGACCTCCCTCTAGCAGCAGTTCTCAGCTGCTTACCCTATTTTGTTATACCAAAATAAACAAGCATGGCCATATGTCAGTAACAACCCTGGTTATAGGAGTTATTCACTCTGGCCACCATTAACTGCCTACAGAAGTTATTTACATCGGGGTATCAGAAGGTGCACCTGTACATGAGCTCTGTTGACACAGAACCCACTATCTCCCAAGTCCCTTTCACCTCAGAGTTTGAACCAAAGTACTGACATCTTGTACTTTCATGTTTCCCTATAATCCCACCCTCCAGAGTTTGTTATTTTTGTTTCTTTCTTTGTTTTTGAGAAGGAGTCTTTCTACGTAGTGCAGGTGGGCCTCAAACTCACAGCAAACCCCCTGACTCAGCCTCCCCAATATGGGGATTACAAGCATGTGCTACCACACTTGGCACAAGAGGTTGTTATTTTTGATGTTTGCTTTTCCCTTTGTTATTATTTGTGACTTTCCTTATCTAACTCCATAAAGCTTGTGTTTTGGTCATCTCTGCTTAGTTAGCTTCATGTTCAGTAATTGTACAGAAATTTCTTTTTTTTTTTTTCCGGTACCGGGAACCAGACTCACGACCTTGCACTTGCCAGGCAGGCGCTTTGCCGCTGAGCTAAATCCCCAGCCCAGAAATTTCTTTAAATTGTTTGAACCAATATCTCCCCCAGTCTTCACTAAGTGACTCCATGTGTGCATTTGCGGATATCTTTCTGACTCTCAGGCAGGCATTTTACCCTTCTCTCCTAGTTTTGTCTTACTACTTGCAAAGATCCTCAGGGGTAAACAGATGTGAGATTAGGGCATTTTCAGATCTTCTGTGGGTATGTGAACAGCCCAGACTATTTGTACAGTCTGTTAGAAGCCCCAGAGTATTTTAGACATGTTCAAAGCCACTTTAGGTCATGTCATTCCCCATGTTTTCCTTTTAAGGTTTTTCACTTGCTTTTGTTTGCCTCAATTATCAATATTCTAGGCAGCTGTGATGTTAATCAGTTACCTCTGGTTATTTTCAAAATATTCTCTCAGGCAAAGGACTGTTTCCACTGAGGAATCTTTGAGTTTGGAAAGACAAATCCAACTTCTGTGATTGTAAATTCTAGGGTGCTTCCATGTAGGTAGAGTGATGATGGTTTTCTACAATAGGGCCTCTTGGTTAGCTCCAAACCTAATATTCCCGACCCAGGGGCTTTTAGGCTGCCAAGTTTCATAGCTGCTATGATTTTAAGGCTTTAGTTTTCAAGACTAACATAGAACTAACTAGAAGGGCACTAAAGAAAGTATGTTAAAATGGTACAAATTTTATTGTTCTTATCAAGATGCATCTGTTTTTCTCATGAAATAGATCTCAGATTGATGTAAACCTTTCTTTAATTTTCAGAGTTCTGAAAAAAACTGATTTGGCATTTTTGCCTGTGATATCACTGCCTTTATAGAGGAGGAGTGTTTCAGAAGTTCTTATTTAGGGAGATTTTTTATAAATAATTGAATTATTAAAAGATAGGGCACATATTCCCATGTACTTTCATTTGGCTGCTGTTTCAATGTAAGTTCAGTTTCCGAAGATTTAGCAATTTGCTCAGATCTATCCCCTGTGCCCACCACCCAGGAGGGAGTTTGAAACCTTTATTGTGATCTGTATTGTTATATCAGTTCCGCAAAATTTGGATGTGTCCAAAATTCATTAGGAACTTTACAAGATCCCATTCTGAAGATCCTCCTGCTTCTTGGTCGCACTATGTTCTGCATCTCACAAAATTGTGTTATTGGGTATCAGACTAGCAAAGCAAGGAGTATTTTATTCTTGTGTTTTCCTGTGTTTTGTCACAAATCCCCTGCACCTGGCTCTAGGGCCAAGTGGCAGGAAAATAGTAACAGATTTTCCCTCCCTACTATTTGGACCACCATTCTTCTGGTAAGAGGGTTTTTCCAACCTGAGTTTTAGAGACCTGTGTGTCTGTTGATATATCACCATCATGGAGTTGTAACACCAGAAAGGCAGCTTAATTGCTGGGCTAGCCAGCATGACAAAATATATACTATGTACACTGCTCTTTCTGAACTTTCAACATCCTCCTTCTTGACTCAGACAAGAAGGCTTCCTTTAAACCACACATGGTATTATTCTAGGCTATAAAGTGCATTTGTCTCTAAATCAGGATCTATAGAAGTGAAAAAAATTAGCAACAGGGTCAAATTGTCATTTCTATTCTGCTTTGTTTCCCTAATCTTCCTACCAATAACTTTTCAAATATCCCAGATAGTTATTCAATCCATTCTCTCCAGGGATTTTAGTTGCATGCAGTGGCAGAAGACAAAATAAAGTACGCCTACTTTGTATCACCAGGAACTGGGACTCGAGTTTTTGAAACACTGGAAATCATATTATTTTCCCGTTTATTTTAAAATATAAATAATATGCTTTAATTGCACTCAAGTTTATCACAGAAAATTGTGATGAACTTACAGTAAAGGTATGACAGCATATTTTTTAAAAAATGGGCTAAAAAATAAAAACTGCAAAAATATTTTCAATAGAAGAGGATTGAGAACATTTCCAAAGACTTTCTTTATAAGTTAAAATATGGAATTAAGCAAGGTCTTCTTTTCCTTTCTAAATTTTGAGTAAGCCAACCTTAAAAACATCTCTTCTTTGTAATTCAGAGTAACACTTAAAAGCCAACATCAAGTTTTGCTATGATTTGAGGAACTTGCTACAATGTCTATCCTAATTCTTCTCCCAAGCAATCTCAAATATTTAATGTACATAACAAAAAATCCCCAGTGTAACTACAGGTAGTTGTAATACTAATGGTAGTTATACAAAAGATAATTATTTAAAACCTACATTTTTCATGTATATAATATGATAAATAGACCTTTATAGTGCCTCTTTTCTAGGGGAAATTCAACAGTTTCACACTCCTAACTAAGGACAAAATAACCCACCTGCAAAAAATCCCCAACTTTGTAGAAGTTTACTTTCAGCCACTGCCTACATCAGTTGTTTGTGTCTATTTTGGGGTCAAAGATCTTTCAAAAAACCAGGTAAAATCTGGGTTCCTCTCCCCGGAAAAATGCACACACATGCTTTTTAAAATTCTGATATTGATCATTTATTATTTATCTGAATATATATATATATATATATATATAATGTAAAACATATAATTTTACATACAGAGTTCACAAAAAATGTATATGCATCAGGAAAAGAAAAATTTATATAAGGTGCATGTTTTCTTTTTCTTTTTCTTTTTCTTTTTTTTGTACCAGGAATCAAACTCAGGATCTTGCGCTTGCCAGGCAGGTGCTTGTGCCACTGAGGTATACCCCCCAGCCTGGCACATGTTTTCTTGATTTAACAGCTGCAGACATTTATCTATGGGCAAACTTAAAGGATGTTGTATATCACACACAAAAGAAAAACCCACTACAATACTGGCCCTTAGAGAATAAATTGAAAATGCATGTGCAGCAATCTCAAAGACCAAGGTTACCCAAGCAGCAGTTCACCATACTAACAAATGTCTGGAAGCTAAAGGCCACCACTTTTAGCACCTCTTGTAATTTTAGAGGCCACGGGTAACTTGTATTGATCTCATGATGTTTCAACAAATTTAGTATTAAAATATCTATATAAGTCTTTCTTTTCCTGATGTATACATTTTTTTGGTACTCTGTATATATGATACATAAGGGATTTACATGGTAGGCACACACTGGATGCCTGCAGGTGTAGAAAAATGCAAAAGTTTGTGCCAGAAGCCTGGAGAAAGATATCCAAAGTTTATGGCAAAGAATGGAGTTCCTCTGAAGAAGAAGAAGAAGAAGAAGAAGAAGAAGAAGAAGAAGAAGAAGAAGAAGAAGAAGAAGAAGAAGAAGAAGCTTATTTTATTTTATTCTTTACCTTTTTATTCCGTCTGGGCTACAAGCCTACTTGTTGGTGCCACTCACACCTAGAGTGGATCTTCTATCTTCAGTAAATCAGTCTTCCACACACACAGAACTGCGCTAAGCCAATCTGCTAGGCGTTTCTTGTTTAAGTTGACACCACAATTAACTATGACATCTAGTGAGGATATATAGTCAGACTATTATTTTCAAATGTTGTTTGCATGAATTCTGTGTATTTATGGTTTTGATATAAATTCAATTAATAATTGAATCTATTTGTTGATCCTAATGATTTCAAAACCAAAACTACATACAAATATGATAGTACTAGAAGTCACACTTTCATCTCATACTTAATGACTACCTGCTTACTATTGACACTAATTTAATTCGTTTTTACTTTATAGTTCCAAAAGTAAGGATACATACTCGGCACTTCATATTGTCTTTTCTTCTTACAAAAAATGTAAATTATACTGTATAGTCTTTTCTCATGGCTTCACATCGGCTGAACTTAGGTAATCAAATTGACTTTAGTATCACACATTGCTATTAAATGCTTTATAAATAAAACTTTGATTTTCCACAGCTTTTTTGGATTTTTAGTAATGAATAACAGATTGTAGAATTGTAGTTCATTGAATCAGTCACTTAGGGGAATATTATTATTCACAAAAGCTGTGTATTATTCAATAAAGTTTTAAGAGAAACATAAAAATTTCAAGTCAAATATCCATGTAACAGTCATAGGAGGAAATTATTTATATGTATCTAGCTATATTGAATGCCTTAAGCTTCATAAACCCTACCTAATAAGTATTAATAAGGAATTAAAATGGGTAGTTTCTTAGGATTCTGAAATTGCATGAAATAATTCATTTTTCTTACTTGTGGCACATTTAACATGAATTTTTTAAAAAGATACATATTTTCCCCTTTTTTTCATAATATATATTTATTTGGTTATTTCTTTATGATTGTCATCCCTCAAGAGCTATTTCTGTCCCTAGTATGTAGTTCAATGTCTAAGTACAGGTGCTTGATAATTATTTTTCAATGAATTAGTGAATGAAAGAACAAAAAGAAGACATCATAAGGAAAACAAATTATTTACCCATCTTCAGTGAAACTATAAGTTTAAAGCAATAATCTTGAGTGGTGGTGCTGTGCCTCTTGCTATATCCCAACTCAGATTTATCTGGAAGTCAATTCTTGTGTCTGGAGAGAGTAACTACTCTTGCAAAGAGGAAAAAGTCAGCTTTACTTGAAGAGATACAAATTAGTTTTTCTAACACTGCCTTACTTTGTGTCCCTTTTCTTCTCCCTAAAAATGGATCAGCCAAAAAATGGATAGATTGAGAAAATGCAAATATACATCTCCTTTCATATTTTCATTCTGGCCTCAATTTGCTAAGCTACCTTTGTCTAAATACAGCTTTTCAATTTTTAAACATTTTCCTAATTTTTCAGATTTCAAAATAATACATGCATAAAATAGAGCAATTAGAAAACTGATAAAGCATCTGAGAAGTAAGGAAAAGTAGAAAGAAGGGGAAAGAATCCTCAAGCTTATTCCTCAGAGATAATTCATAGTGCTCTATAATATATTTTCCTCTAATTGTTCTTCTGGATACATTGTTCATAAATACACCAAATCTCAATCTTGCTTTCTAACATTTATGCTATGAAGGTGTTGTGCATGTCAGAAAGTTTTAGTAAACATTATTTTAAACACAGGAATAATATTCCATAAAATAGAAAAATCAATTTTCTTAACTTTTATCATTCTATATTTCAATTGTTTCTGATGTTTAGCTACCTTAATGCTTTAAATACTAGATTACAAATAAGTTTTCCTGTATTTGGCATAGTTTACTGGGGATAGTGTTGCAGATGTGGGATTATTGGCTTAAATAGAAGTAAAGTTAGGTATTATTAAGAAAACATTGAGCATTATAGCAAAGCTAGATATCTAATGAAACCATTTAAAAACCCTACAAGTACTTTACAAAATGGACCTGAAAATATATACAAGAAAAACTCCATTATACACTTGCAATATATGGCTCTTGTTCTGAACCACTACATAATTACACTCTTTGACTTTGAAACTGAGACACCTTTTGTCGAACAATGGAGGAATCTGACGGCTTATCCATACAACTGTGTTAACAAATTGCCAACTGGACGTCTTCATCATGTTTTCAATTAGGTTGACAATGCAGAACCCCTTAGTTCACTGATAGAGTCATTGCAGTATGGGTTAAAACATCTGTATTCCATTTCTTGTTGCCTCAGTCACAGAACTACTAGAATACTTTCTGAGGGTTCTGCAAGCCCAACATTTTGGCTTACTGTTGTACATTTGCCATCTAGTGGTTAAAGTGGAAAGATGCAGATTTACGCCCTCTTGGGTCTGAGGAAGACATTTGGAACCTGTCTATTCAAGAGAAAACCTTAGTGTTGCAAAGTGCAGAGTGTCAGTAATACAGAGTAAGGATGGGTAGAGGATATAATCATGCTCAGTTAGAAGTAGAATCTGCTCCAAAGGGAGGTAAGGTTCAGAGAAAATCACCCAGACCTTTTCCCTCAAAAATGCTACCCCACTATCTCTATGCCCCAAACACAAACTATCCTCAGTGAATCATATTCAAAGGAATATTAAAGTCAGCCTCAGAATGTAAATCAAATCATTAAGGGTATCATGATACATGCAATGAAGAAAATTATCTTAGTCTGTTTGTGCTGTTATAACAAAAAAATCATGAGACTAGGTTATTAATAAAGAATAGAAATTAATTTTGTCACAGTTCTGGAGGCCAAGAAGTCCAAGATCAAGGTACTACAGTGTTTAGTTTTCTGTGGAGGCCTGCTTTCTGCTTCCAAGATGATGTCTTCTTGCTGTATCCTCTGGAGAGGTTGTCTTCACGTGGCTGAAGACAGAAGGGCAAGCTAATCAAGTATCACATGAAGCCTCTATTCTAAGGGCCTTAATCCCATTCTCAAGGGAGTATCCCTCAGGTCCTGATTACTTCTTCAAGGTCCTACCTCTTAACAACATCACATTAGCAACACCTGAATTCTGGAGGAACCACATTCATATCATAGCCGAATGTTGCATTTACCTTCTACTACAGACTGGGTGTTTATTGGATAAGTGTTTTAAACTGAGTCCAAGATCTTTTATATACCCTCTTGCAAAGTTTCCACTTTTCTTCTTCCTGGTACTCTGGGTTAATTTATAGTCAAACAGAATGCGTGTTTACAAAAGCACTGCTGGTGACCCATGCAGACAGCAGGGTCCTGAGAGGCCGTAATGGGAGATTGAGAAAAAAACTAGACACATAATAAAAGGAAAGCTGGCATTGGGCGGGACCTTACCTCTCTGAAGGAGAGGCAGCAACAACCCAGGATGGTCTGCATCTTTATTTATACACTGTAAAAACGAGGGAGGTGTGTGACAGGTCCAAAAGTGCAAGGTCTCAATATTTTGCTGAGAACACTGAAAGTGAAACATTCTCAAAGCTATCTGTGCTATAGTTAACAGGAAGGAACACCAAGGCCAGACACCTGATAGACTTGCCAGGTTCTAGTCACAAAGAGTTCCCAATCTCCAGCTCAGCCACTCTGCACAAAGCACAGTTGCACAGATTTACTTTTCCTTAGAATTAAATTTGGTTACTTTATATCTGCTCCCTAATTTTTTTCATGGTCCATCTTTATCAAATGACATATAATTTTGGAGATCTGGATCATATGACTTATACAAAAGACTTTCTCTGAAGACATACAATGGAGATGCTGAGATATTTGAAGATCAACAAACATTGTGTGTTAGTTATTTTTCTCTTGTTGCTGGAACAAAATAACCAACACTCAAAGTTAAGGAAGGAAAGATTTATTTAGCTCACAGTTTGTGGGGGTTTCAGTCCATAATCAACTGGCTTTAAAACGTGGTGACATGGCATAGGAACAACACTTCAAGGTAGCAGAAGACAGCAAAAACAATAAGAACAAAACAGAGGGAGAGGGAAAGACTCTTTTCCTCCCTTATATTGTATACAGGCTACAAGCCCACACCATCTGTAAGCCCTCTTGCACAGGATCAGGATGTTTAAAAAGTGAGGACGCTGACTCCCTGCTAAATCACTTAGTTAAACTTCTAAATTTCTCAAGTTGACATAATATATCAACCATAGTAATCCACCCTTTGTCAACATGACAATCAGACACATTTTTAAGCCAGTTTCCAGATGTAAAGACTGCTTATTCTTACCATTTCACAGCTTAAGCATTATAACACAGGTTTAACAATCCTTAAGAATCATTATTAAGTCTATCAATATTATATTACATTAGACCATAACATTTCACTGTAGCACTCCAAAGGCTCATGGACATCACTTTATACAACAGGAATTTAGTTCATCTGCAGGAGTTGCCAAAGTCCTCACAGTTTCAACACTGCTGAAACATCTAAGTCCCAAGTCTCCTCTGAGATTTAAGGCAAACTCTTAGCTGCAAGCCTCTGTACAAATGAAAACTTAAGCACTTCCAATATTCAATGGCACAAGAGAAATATTTTCATTCAAAAAGTTACAAACAGAGTGATACAAAGGATTGGGACCAAAGCAAGTCCAAAATCCGGCAGGACAAACATTAAGTCCTATACCTCTGTGTGCAGCGTCTAAGGCAATCTGTGACAAATTGTGAGCTCCAAGGGGATTGAATGGTTCTAACCCTAATGCACTTCTGCTGGTTGTAGCTCCCACGGCTTCTCTCTTGGGCCCACTTTGCTCCCTTCTTGCAGCTTTCCTTAGATGATCCACATTCCTGGCTTCTTCAAACTTCTGGGGTCTCCACTGCACCTTTGGCTTCACCTTCACAGCTTTGCATATTGTCTTCTCAGGGGCACACTGCCTGACCTCGCGGGCCTTCTGAAATCAGGGTGAAAGCCTTTTTAACTCCCCAACTTTTGCATTCTACATGCACCTAAAACCAGCACCACATGGGTGATAACAAGGTCTGCTGCCAACTGGAGTAGTAGCCATGCTTTCCTCTCTCTTGCCTGCAGGGGTCAAATGCCTGGATCACTGGGCACTCTGAATTCAGTTCTGAGGAACAAATTTTCTATGCTGCCATCATTCTGGAACATGGTGCACTGCAGCTTCTTTCTCAGAGCAGTGTCTTTCACTTTTGCAGTTTCGAGGCTGCAAAAGGTGCGACTTGTTGCTTCTTGTGATGTCCTCAGGCCATCTTTTATATTCTCCTGTTCCTTCTCAACAATCGAAATCTCCTTAGCTCTATTTTTGTAGTCCACAGTTTTGCTAGAGCTTTCTTTCTGGCCAAATTCACAACATTTTAAATCATCCTGCTGAGATCTTTCTTCTTGATTCTCAACATAAATCTTGCCCAAAGACCCCACCAATAGCCATGCCATAGCCTCAACATTCAACTACCTTGAAATTTCTTCTTACAGATTAATTAGTCTTCTATCCTTAAGCTCAGTCTCAGGCAGAGTCTCTGGACATGAGCAAAATGCAGACAAACTTTCCATCAAGGCATAACACCCATCTTCTGGAGTCCAACAGCTAATGCAGTCCTTCTACCCAGTAGAAACCTCTTGAACTTGGTCTTTATTGGCAGGATTTCTATTGAGAAGGAAAAACTGTACAAGAGAAATTGTTATTTTTAAAACTTTGTTCTTTTGAAACTGCTTAGCTCTATAACTGCTTCGTGGCTTTGTAATTACTTTCTTGACCCCTGTAACCATGAGGGTATAACCAAACATACAGGATTCCTGATTGTACCATCGTACCAAGCTTCATAAACTTATGATCATTAATCTACCCTTGTAAGTGATGATCTCACTCTGCTAACTAATCAGAAGAACTGTCAGGTTATTCTGTCTTGCACTTGATCCTCCTTTGTGCCTCCTCCTTGTGCATCATATAAAAGACTTAGATCACCAGAGATCATGACCTGATGTTCCAGGAATTATCTCAATCAGTGCCCGTCAACATAAATAAATCTGCCTCCAAATCTTGGGTGTTCTTTTGGAATTTCTGCTTGCCATTCCACTGTCAGCCTCTGGCCTTCTGAGCTCTGACCAGAAACTCCCATACAGAACAGCCTAAGGTGTTCCAGCTCTACTTTTTCAGGTGATATCTGCAAACCTTTCCAAACTTCCCAGAAGCCATTTCCAAATCCTCTTTAAGCACATGGTCAGGTATAGTCAGAGCAACAACCCCACTCCCCTGGTACCAAATTCTTTCTTGGTTACTTTTCTCTTGTTGCTGGGACAAAAAACCCAACACTCAAAGTTAAGGAAGAAAAGACTTATTTAGCTTACAGTTTGTGGAGGTTTCAGTTCATAATTCACTGGCTTTAAGGCAGGGTGGCAGGGAGTAGGGGCAACATTTCAAGGTGGCAAAAGATAGAAAAACAATAAGAGCAAAATGGGGAGGACAAGCCTCATTTCTTCCCTTATATTGTAAGTAAGCTTCCTGCCTACACCATCTCTATGCTCTCCTCTTGCACAGGCTCAGGATGTTTACAAAGTAAGGATGGTGGTCCCCTGCTGAGTAACTTAGTTACACTTCTCAAGTTGACACAATGGAGCAACCATAACACACTGGGTTAGAGTATATGGCAATAGATGAGCATTTTTTAAGAAATAAGTTATAAAAAATGTTAAGAACTAGCTCATGTTTAATTTGTCAAGAATTTTCTTTTGCCTTTAGATATACAAGCTTCAGGAATAAAGAAAAACAGATTAAAAAGTGCATGAAGGTAAAAGTCATTGAAATTATTGAAATAGTTTTAATAGTTTGAAACTATTGAAATAGTTTCAATAACAGCAGATTTACCAAGCAATATTAAGCTTGAACCAGTTCTGTTTAGCCAAGAATGCAAATAGTTTACAAAAATTTACAAATTATTAAAAGAAAACTTCATAAAATGATGCAAATGCAAAAGTCTTCCCACATCCACCTCAAAATATTTTCATATACATATTCTAGAATTATTCATCATTAAACATTCATTTGTCAAGAAGCTACTAAAGGCACTTCAAAATAAAAACAAGAAACTTATCCTTTTTGGCCCAGCAAATCCTTTACTTAAAATCGACTTATTATATGCACAAAAGCAGGACAAGTTTATGGTTGCCAGTATATTATGGAGCATCTTTTAAAATTGCAAAAGACTAAGGGATATATTGGTGATGGTGAGGTTAAACTAATTGAAACTGAACTAAAATTCATCATTACAAAGGAACATTACATGGATCCTTTTAAAAATGAAGCAGAATTCTGTGATGGCATATGAAGTTCTGCATATTATAAGAAATGAAAAGCAAGGCACTTAATGCAGTAATATTTTTATACATGTGAAATATATATGTATATTCAGTGCTCACTACAGAAACAGATTCAATATTAATCCATATATACATATATATATACACACATATGAATTTCCAAGGTAGGCTTATAATGACTGCCTGAAGAATTAAGTATGGAAGAGTGCAAAAGGGCTGTCTGTGTGCTGGAGATCTGAAGGATCAAGTTAAAGGTTGAAAGCCTGGAGTTCACTGCAGAGTTCTGTGCGAGTCAATATCAGGAAGCCAAAGCATCTGCATTATGAGGTTGAAGAGTCTGCCCTAGGAGCCAGGAGACAACGCCCAAGGTGAAGGTGAAGACTGGAGCACCTCGGAAGAAATAGAAATGAGCCTTCCTTCTTTGTGTCCCATTTATTCCATTCAGGCTACAAGCCTATTGGTTGGTGTCACTGACACCTGGGGTGAGTTTTCTAACTTCAGTAAAATCATTTAGTCACACTTAGAACTATGCTAAGCCCTTTAGTTGGACATTTCTTGCTCAAGTGGACACAACAATTAACTATCACAATATATAAATACAAATGTAATTCAATAGTGTTGGACATTCATTAAAATAAAAGGTGTGTTAGAAAAATATGGTGAATGTTTAAATTAAAAGTTATTACATTAAAAAAAGACATTGTCATTAATCTTCCAAATACTCTCCCTCACTCTGAGCATGATCTATTATTCTTGTTACTTTTTAAAGCAGTTCTAGAAGTTCTCTTTCATGAGTGTCTTTAGTTGCACTGTCATGGCTACTTTAACATTGTGAATCAGTTTGTAATATTTGTCTTTCATGACTATTTTAATTTTGGGAGAAGAGCCAAAAGTCACATGGAGCCAGATTTGATGAATAGGTGAATGAGAACACACTGCAGCATTTTGATAACCTCACTTTTCTGTTGGGTGGGACTTGGCAGCAGAATTTCCAATAGTTTTTGTTTTAAATTATACTTCATAAAGACAGTTGTGAAACAGGACTTCCAGAAGTGCTTCAGGAAGTGGCAAAAACAATGAGATAAGTGTGGTCTATGTGAGGTACAGTATTTGAGAGGGAGTAAAGCAGTGTGTCTTTTACTGTGATAAATTTTAAAAATTTCAACATTCCCTGTATATTTTGATCCTACTTGATCATATCTTTCCACTGCTAGAGGCTAGGGAAAAATGCAAGAACACAACCAAATCAATGCCCTACTGAGTAAGACCATGACATTTTTAAGGCCTATAGTGCCTATTTCAAGAAAGCTTGACCCTTGATGTTTCTTCCATCTGTACCATGCAAAAATGGAAGTGTTTCTTCCCTTTTCACCCACTGCTAGAGTTGCTGTAAAAGTTGGGGTAAGGTAAATCCCATAAGGGACCGTCTTAAAATGTCCTAAGGTAAAGCTAGTTGTGATTCCAAAGAAAGAGACACTAAAAGCCAGGCTGATAGTCCAAAGCTTATATTATGAGAACTTAGAAAATGCTACTGCAGTTTAGTCCGTGGAAGGAAGGCAGAGAAAAGGAAGTTCTATCATGTTATGGTCCACAACAATGGGATTTATGTGGTGTTTATATAAAGATTTAAGGAATTTTGTCTTAGAGTTGAGCTTAGGTTGTTTTTCTGTTATGGGCAATAACCTAAATGTCTTTATTAGGGCCCAGCATAGGCTTAAATCTGCTAGGAAAGAACCTGTGGCTTGCTGGATCACTAAGCAGTCAAGCCTGATAAGACCATTCTGTGGTGTTTAGGACACAGAAAGAAAATGTAGGGGACTAGGTATGTGTGTTGCGGGGTGAGGGGGTCTGCACAATGAGTTAATACAAATATCAAGTATCTATCCCGCCTTTTCTTGAATGTACTAAATTTTAAGTTACTCAAGTCTGGGTGCACAGCAGCAGCATTTTGAGCCAGTGAACTAGAGCCCAGAATGTGCTTTTACCATTTGAAGTGAGACCCCAAGTCTAGTGCAGGTGATTTCCTCCAGCATCTTTTTATCATACTCATTTAGCTTGAGTGTCTGATTCCATTACATTGCCCAGATCACTACAATTAATATTCGTTGAAAGGAATAGGTGCATCACATTTACTGAACTCTTACTGAATTATATGTGTTATGCTAAGTACTCATTAATCTCCACAGCTACCCTATGAGATAGTACTAGCCTGATTCACACTTTATAAATGAGAAAACTTACTTTGGTTGCCTACCTAGCGATGGCCTCTCTAAGTAACTCATCTATGACTTGGACTCTCTCTTTTTTCCTTTCCTACTTTTATTGAAATGTGAATGATTTCCTCAGGAACATGTACATGTTTTCAAAGGTGACATTCATCTGCGTAGAAACATTTATGCATGAGTTAAGTTTACATATCTAAATTTGAGAATATTTACTTATTTAACAGAAGGCTCCTACAGACACAGAACATATTCAATTATTCATTAATTAATCAGTTTTCATGATAGACACTAAGAGCTTTTGCAACTTAAGGTTTTAGGGAACATACAAACATTAGTCAAATTTTTCATAGATACGTGTAACTTTAAACTGAAAAATGCAGTGAAGATAAAATAAGACGACAGACATTAGTCAAATAATTTGCAGATGCATTTAACTTTGAACTATGAAAAATGTAGTGAAGATAAAACAGGGCAATCAGTGTCAGTCTGGTGATTTAGATAGATAAGGTTTCTCCAAGGAAGTGAAATTTATTTCCACTTATGAAGGATAATAGGAAACAACTATGCAAATTGGGGTTGGGGACATTCTTGGTATGAGAGTAGGATGGACAAATACATACTGATCTAGGAAATGAAAGAAGATACAAGTGGCTAGAACACAGAGCACTATCCTTGAGATAGTAGATGAAGAGACTAGAGAGGTAAGCAGAGAGGCCAAACAGTATAGTATAATAAACAAACTGGAAGAAGTAAACAGAAAGATAAGCAATTAAATAGATAATGAAATATTGTTGTGTTAAATGTCATACATAAGATAATGCAATGGGATAATGTTAGACAGGCATTGGAAACATATTGTGAGATTCAGAAAAGATTTCCCAGAAAATGTGAGCTGTGAAGGATGACAAGGCATTAGCTAGAAAGAGAGGGAGAGGAGGTGGTAATAACAAAGACCTGAAGATCAGCGAGAACATAGTGAGTATAAGGAATTGAGGGGTCTTTATTAAAATGCTAATGTAAAATACAGATCTTGACTAGCAGAGCAAGAAAGCTGGTGGCAACAATGAATGTAGGAAAAAGACTCGGGATAATTCAGGTTGAAACAAAATAAACAAAGACAGTGACCATGATACAATAAAATAGGACATGGACTATACATTGTAGATATTGAACAGGAAGGTAACTGCTTGGTGAATTACTGTGCAAAAGAGTGGAGAAGGCAAAGAAGCCAGGTTTCTCTTGGTAGTTACCAGGTGGCATAAAGTGCTATTCATTGCAGTATAGTGAAGGAGGAATGTAAAGGAATATAAGAATGAAAGAAATTTAATGTGGGGCAGGGTAGGTGTTATGTATCTATGGAGGGAACAGTCAAGCAAATATGTCCAGTTTAAAAATGTGTACAGGGGCCTGGGGATGTAGCTCAGCAGCGCAGCGCCTGCCTGGCAAGCACGAGGCCCTGTGTTTGATTCCCGGCACCAAAAAATAAAATAGTAAAAGAAAAAAGAAAACCACTTAAAAATATGCACAGTAAGTCCCCAATTTACTAACATTCAAACTGTGGACTTTCACAGCTATGAATAGACCTCACATTATGAACTTTCACAGATGCGAACAAATCGCGGAAATAGCTCACTTGTTGTACTGTACCACCATTTAAATGTAACTGTAAAATTAATAGTAGTTTATCTATAGTATTTGTATGTGTTTTGTTTTCTATGCTTTAAATTATATATTTGTTTCAAAGGCATATAAGACTCACTTTATTGGACTTACAAGCAAATCCGACTTACGAACTTTCTCCCAGAATGGAACTCGTTCCGAAGATGGGGACTTACTGTATTTACCTCAGTAAGTGAGGACAGACATGTAGGCCGGTGTGAAGATTTTGGTATCATCAGCACACAGACAGCATCAGAATAAAAAGCTCGTTTAGAAGAAACTCCATTTCCCTCAACATCATATTTTGTTTTAATGAATTATTACACTTTCATGACACGAGAGTTTCTATAAGTTAGTGTAGATATGATTAACATAAAAATTTTCACGTACAATTTTAGCTTTATGTTTAGCACACGTGCTCTAAGTGGATGTCCCCGAGCTATGCCTTTTGTAGTGCATATTAGTTCTATAGAATGACGAATTTCATTTGGCATATTTGTATATACACAAAGTATACTTTGATCATTTACACCCCCAATTGCCTTCCTTGCTTTTTCCTCTCCTCTTCCTGTTTCCTCTTCTCTAATAAAAAACATCTTTAAAAATAATGGCATTTAAAAGGTGGAAAGGCAATGAAGAGTTCCTGAGGGGAAGTTGCTAAGTAGCTAGAGGAGAAAAATGAGGACAATGAAAGGTCACAGAATCTAAGGAAGGCACCATAAAAAGGAAGAGATGCTCTGCACTGACAAATGCCATATAGAATTGAATAAAGTAAATATAGACAAATATTTATTAGTTACTCGACGAAGAGTTCCAGATGACCTTTGCAAAGTGATTTATAAAAGTGGATGAAGCTGGGGGTGGTGGGATTCAGAGTAAATGGAAACTAGCAGAGTGAGGATGGCGAGACTGGGTAACTTCCTCCGGAAGTTTGGTTGTAGCAGTTATCAGCTAAATGGAAGGTATGAAATTTTTTGTTGTTGTTTAACAAGGAAAAAGCCTTGAGAAAATATAAATACATTAGGAAGGAGCCAGTCTAGAGGAAAGTGAAGGTCAAAGAAGGTGCATAAAAAAGATGGGATGCTGAAAATGGACAGAATGCAAAGCAGACTATGATTGGAGGGGTTATTGTTACAAGGGATTCAGTATACTTTTTTGTTGTAAAACGTGAGGAGGAAAATGCTCAGATAACATCTAGAACAGATGTCAGCACCTTAATGAAATACCTTTCTTCTATTTTCTCAATGCGGAAGAGTTCATGTTTATCTAATCAAAGGGAAGGAATTGGGTGTTAAAGCAGAATGCGAGCGGAATGGAGGAGATACACTACGGAGAATGAGGTGGACAGTTGATAAGTAAAAGAAGATTGCTTGAAAAAAAAAAGGATTGCTTGGTAGGATGTGGTTTAGTTTATGATGGAGCCTGCAAATCTGCTTTTGCAGCAGGTGGTATGGAAATGTGAGTTTTATTTCATGTCCAGCATTCTGAAAATAATACAGATAATACTATGTTCGAACCGGGTGTGGCAACAGCAAGTGACTGTGCATGGTGTTCACTGAAGTACCTTACAAAGGAGTCCAATTTGAGTCCAACTTGAAGAGCCTCTGACCAACTCATGTAAGCACACATAGTGGTACCTGTAAGGCTGGCTTTTTGCTAAGTGAATGCAGTGAAAGACTACAGACAGAGACTGACAGTCCATGGAAAGTAAGCTGGACAGAGAAAGAACAGCAAGAGAAAGAAAGTAAAGGGGTAAAACCTGAGGGTGGCATTAATTTTAAGAATAAGTGTAATGAACACTCCTGCAATGTGTCTGGTGCACCTTAAGTGGGTAATTCCAATATTGCCTCCCAAATGCCCTAAGACTATCTTGAAGCATATTCATTTTGTGGAACTACAGCACAAAATGTATGACCCAGCAGCAAGAGGTTTGAGGTCTCAGTGGGAAATTTGCTAGACGCCAAGTAAACTTGCAATATGTGGAGAAGGTGATGTTAAAGGTGCTTCTTTTGAAGACAAGCACTAAAAGGGAGTAGGCAAACTAAAAATACTATTTAGCCAGAGCATTGCAGCAGAGTCACTGCAAAAGAGAAAACAAAGTGTATTTCAGTTCTTTTGTTTCTAATTGCTTAATTCATGTTGCTTCAGATGTATAATGCTTTCATTATGCCTCGTCAAATGCTTCATATCTCAAACATATCTCTCAGATGAAATTTGGACTCTAAGCCGTACATATTGAATTTAACAAAGCACAAAAAAGCCAGGAAGAAAAATACAGGATAAAGTTATTAATCAAAATATATGATTAAATCATCATTTACCAGCCAAATGATGGAAGCAATTATAGTATTGCTCTATTGTGGTTGATGAATTTGTTGTATAACTTAGATTCTCAGTATTACTATGAAAAGCTATAAGAGATCTTGGAAATATGTAATTTAACATGGTTTTAAAAGTACAATCTAAAATATTTTAAATAAGTGCCTAAATCATAGGGTTGCTGTTGGTTTCATTTCTTTTGTGTTTGTGTTACATTGAAATAGAACTCCAACCAAGGATTTCACAGTCTATTCCTTCAGGATACATGGTTCTGGAAAGCCTAAGATCATACTCTGATCTCATATATTTATACAAACCATAAAAATGATGTCTATCTATCTATGGATCTTCTTCCCTATCAATGTTAACTTGCAGCCATAGCAAAATGATAACTTGAAAAGGAAACAGTTTTGCATAAATCTTTTATTTCAGATCCCACAGGCAAGAAAAGGTAACTTGGAATTTCTCTATAAGAAAAATGAATTGAATGGATTTGTTTGTGTAAAGATGAAAGAAATTTTCCTGTCGCCAGTGTGCAGCAGACTCTTGAAATGTGCAAACAAAAACGTGGGAAATTCTTTCTAAAAGGGTAAAATATTATTTACTGGATTTGTTAGTGAAAAGTCAGTAAGAAAAATTGGATAAACATTTTTTAGTAAAATGTTTGAGGTCAATTTTATTTGAGAATATAACTCAGTGTGCTTTAGAGTAATTTGAGTATGTTAATAATGAAGTCTTCTGGAAAATAATAATATAATTATTTCTACCTGTACCAAATGAATTAAAATATCTTGTTGGAGCTGATAGGAAATAATAATTTAATATCATAGGAAGGTGAATTGCGTATATGCTCTTCACAATTTGTGCATGTTTCTATGTGCGAAAGAGAAAATATTAATTTTAGCTTGTCTTTTTTATAGATGTCTGCTTCTACAAATGTCTATGTAATTTTTATTATATATAACTAATTTTTCAATCTAAATGGTTTTTAAAAATCCTACCCTCTTTTGCAGGTTGAGACTGAGTAAATGGAAAGAGAATTTTGCCTGAATGTTATACTTAAATTGGTATTTCAAAGATACATATAAATATGCAAGGAAATTATTACATACAAAACTTGAGGAAAATTGCTCATCACATATGACAAGGAAATAGCTTTCCTCCCTATGACCCTAGATGCCTTCCATCTCTAATTTAAATGGGAACCCATGGAGAAGGCTATGGAACTGCTAGTCTTTGATTCTGAAGCATAAATTAATAGACAATGATTTTGTTGGAAATTCTGGTGGAAATTTACACTTATTAAATAAATTACTTGTTGCACATCTTTGATTTATCTACATTTTTGTCCATATGTTTGCAGGGCAGTGTGCCCACTCCTAAAATATGCCAGTTTTACACAGCACGAACTGTTCAGAAAACATGAATCCAGATGGGTTATCTGACTAATGGCACAAGTGCTATTACTTTGGAAAACTGCCAACTCTTTGTGATATTTCTCATTGATAGCCCATGTTTTCTTCACTGCACTGGTAGTGTGTCAATGACTGCATATATAATCTTCCATCAACGAGAGGAAACTACCTTGGGTTTCATGATGTCTTCAGTATGCTTCTGTCTGTAACACTAGAATGCACATGACAAAACTGTCCAAAAAGAATATATATATACATATATATATATATGAAAGTATTACTAATTTTAAGAAAGGATAAATAGCATTTAGAACAAGACATACAATATAGAAGAGAGGAGTAATACTCATGATCTCTATACCCACATAAGATTCTTCCATGGCTCTTCAGATGGAAGAAAAATAAGACGCATGACTGCAGATGGGCTTTATATTTTTATAATTTGCAAGAGTCTGGATTAAAGTACAGTGAGAGCAAAAAAAAGGAGGATAAACTTGCTTAATTGTGAAAATAGTACAGAAACTTATTAGTGGCATTGATATGAATATAGTTCTATTTCCTAATGCTCAGCTGTCTACTAAGGGGATATTTAGCAGTTATACTAAATAAATATTTTTAGGTTTTAATGTTGCCAGAAGCTCCGCAAAATGTTGTCAATATACTGTAAATGTAGATCTTTTAAACAGATAATTTGAAGAGTGATGTCAGCCAAGATGGTGGAATAGAATTCAAACAACTACATACACAGGAAGATACCTACACAACAGCTGAGTATCCAAATGAGTGCTTATAGAATATGAGTGGAATGTAGAAATAAGAAAATATGAATTGAATTGGAGTGGAGAGAGAGTTTCACATTAGCCACATCATCCCTCCCCAAGCCCGGGCACCATAGCATGTGGAGAAATATCCTCCTCTTGGGGGAAGAAGAGTGAAATGAGCACAGAACATCAGGGCCACCTCAGCACCAAGGTTAATCCTGTGAACTCCAGTACTAAAGCAGCTCTAGCAGCCCCATGTGCTAGGCTATCCCCCGTGGCCCTTGCCTAGTTTGGCCCAGGACCAGATCGAAACCTGAAGACTTAGGGTCTAGGCCCATCTCTGTGGTCCCAAACTATAGGCTTGCCCAAGTACTGTATTAGGTTATCCCTCATGGCCTTAGTCCCTAGGCTAGCTACCACAGTCCTTTGTGACACTCAGTACCCAGAGAATCAGGCTATGGATCAGTTTCATTTTCAGATGGCTCCTATAGTCCAAGACACCAAAACTAACCATCACAGACACAGGTTTAAGATACCATTCTGAGGATTCAGGCTCCAGGCTTCCCAAAGATCCAGTTTACAGGCTGACCTCCGTGAATCTCAGTACCATGTCCACTCTGTTAGTCCCAGAATCTAGGCCTGCCCTGGTGGACTCAAGTTCCAGGCTGGCCACTAAATGCTTAGGATTCTAGGCTTTTCTATGTGAGTCCAATTACTAGACCTTCCCACTCACTAGCTCAGAGAGAAGGCCAACCTGGCTGAGGACTCCATCAGCAAGTCTTCCTAGGGATCTCACCAGTTAATTCACTCATGACCTCTGAACAGGTACAGTGGTAAAGGACTTCCCTCCCAAAGTCAGTCTATAAAGGCTGAAAGAGACATAACTACTAATCCAAGTATGTATGGATGCACCTTGACACCATAACATTAAGTGAAATAAATCAGATACATAAGCTTAAGTATCCCATGGTTTCTCCTATATACAGAACTCAAAATATAAAGAGTAACATGAAAGATAAATAATAGGAAATAGATCATTTGCAAATGTGAAAGGAATCTACAGATGGAGGGAGGAAGGAAGGAGAAAGGGAGGTGAAGGAGAAGTAAAAGGGAATTAAGATGTGTTATATACATGTACCAACTCCCCACAAACAATGTAATCACTATGTAGTGTAACCATGTAGTAAGTTTAAAAATGTGTGGATACCAGCAAAAGCCACAAGAACCATGAATAACCAGAGATAAATTACACCATCACAGGGACAAAAACATGAGGAAGTGGTCCTAGCAAAATGGAGATCTATGAACTGTGTGACAAAGAGCTCAAAATAATTATCTTAAAGGAGCTCAGTGAAGTACAAAAGAATACAGATAAACAACTAAATAATACCAGGAAAATAACACATGAAAAATTCAACAAAAAGTTGTATATCATATAAAAAAACAAACAAAATTTTGGAGCTATAGAATACAATGAATTACTGAGTTGAAAAATTTAAAAGACTGCTTCAATAGCAGAACTGATCAAGCAGAAAAAAGAATCAGTGAGCTAAAGACAGGTCATTTGAAGTTATCCAAGGAGAGAAACAAAAAGAAATAACAATGAAAACAGAGTGAAGAAATTCTATGGGATTTATGAAACACCTTCAAGTAAACCAAGATATATTTTTTGAATATTCCAAAGAAAGAAGAGAAAGAGAAAATAAAAACCTCATTTAATGGAATGTCAGAAAGATTCCACATCTAGAGAAGAGGATAAATATACATGAAACCTGAAGAATCCCAAATAGTTTAAATACAATGATTTTCATCAAGACATAGTCAAGTTTTCAAAAATCCAAAACAAATAAAAACTTTGAAAGCAGCAGGAGAAAAGCAATTCATCTGTTAAAATTGAACTCTCATAAAGCTATCAACAAACTTCTCAGCAGAAATTATTTAGACCAGGAGAGAGTAGAATGATATATTCAGACTGAAATAAAGAAAACTAGTAATCAAAAATATAAAGTCCACCAAACATACTTCAAGAAAAAGAAAAACAGAGTGATTTTTCCAACAGATGGTTTTACGCTTGTATGAGGGACCTTAGAAGATGTCATACTCTGCAGAAAACCCACTACACTGCTACCCCGAGAGAAGAAATTGAAAATGCATGTGCAGCAATCTCAATGACCAAGGCTATCCATGGAGCAGTTTGCCACACTAATAAACGTCTGGAAGATAATGGCCACCACTTTGAGCACCTGTTGTATTTGTAGAGGCCAAAGGTAACTCGTATTCATCTCATGATGTTTCAATAAATTTAGTATTAAAATAGTTACACAAATCTTTCTTTCCTTGATGGCAGATTCCGTATTTAACTCTGGCAAGGCGGTCCTATAGAAATGAAGGAAGAAAGACTTTTTCAGATAAACAAAAGCTGTGAGTTCATCAACCCTAGACTTGCTTATAAAAAATATTAAAGAGCATTCTGTAAGTTGAAACAAAAGGAGGCTAATGAAAAATATGAAAACAAATGAAAGTATAAAACTCATTATAAAGGTAATTACACATTCAAATTTAGAATACCGTAGGGTTGTTTTTTTGTTTTTTTGTTTTTTTTTTTTTTTTTGGTTCTGGGAATTGAAGTCATGACATTGATATTGCCAGGCAGGCCCTGTGCTGCTGAGCTATACCCCCGGCCCCCTAACATTGTAATGTTGAGACATAAAGTCACCATTATCAGTAGGATAATAGTTAAAAGATAAAACTATTCAAATGACTCTAGGTATGATAATTTTAATTACTTCATAATCTGCGAATTGTAGGAAAAAATGAGTAGAACGATAGAGTAGAATGATATATTCAAACTGAATATATCAAATAAGAGCAAAAGAAAATCTTAAGGTACAATTTCTATATGCAGAGTTAAATGGGTAACAGCTTCAAATACACTGTTTTGGAAAGCCAGGCATGGTTGCACAGGCCTGTAATCCCAGTTACTTGGGAGACTGAGATAGGAGGATGTCAAATTTTTGTTTTGTTTTGTTTGAAGTCATAGAGTCTAACTATGTACTTCAGGTTATCTTCAAACTTACCTATGTAGCCCAGGCTGGTCTCAAACTCATGATGATCCTCCTGCCTCAGCCTCCTGAGTGCTGGGATTACAGGTACGTTCTACATGCCTGGCATAAGATGTTTAGCTACAAAGAAATAATTTGTAATATATACAAAAGAAAGAAAACGGAATCAGAGCATACCACTACTAAAATGTCTTCACATCAGAAAGAAGAATGGAATAACAATCTACAAAATGAAAACAATCAACCAAATGGGAATAATACTTTGTTACCTATTGAAATTATTTTAACTTTATTGGAATCAATTCTGTAAATAATAGAGACATAGAATGACCAGGTGAACTTAAAAGAAAGGATCCAAACTATATACTGACTATAGGAGATTTACTTTGGCTTTAAGGAACATTTAGCTGAGAGTGAAAACTTGGAAAGAAGACACTTCAAGCAGATCATAATGGAAAGCTGAATGTGTTGGTTTAGGAGACTTATTTTGCAAGGGCAGAGCAATACTACACAGAACACATAGTTTATAAGATTATTTATAGTAGTCACCCAAAGAGTGATATACAAAAGAGTGCAGGATATCTGTTCACACACTAAGACCAAGGAAACTAGCTGAGGGCCTGGGTCCCATGATAATGTCCTGCGTGAGCCCAGCTTAAGACCTAGAGCTCATAACAATGCCTTCCATGAGACCAACTGGAGGCCCGGTGCCCACAACAATATTTCATGCAGGCCTGTTTCACGGATCTGCGCTATGAAGGCCCAAAGGTCAGTGGTGGAATCTCGGAAGTCTATGCCAGCAGGATGAACGATCTGTGCTAGCTGGCTGAGAGATCTGCACTGGAGCAAAGAAGCAATATGCAAAGTAAGAACCAGAGCTCCCCTGAAAGGTACCACAGCCATCCTCAGCAACAGTGAGGTCCTGAGCTCCTCCAATGGTGAAGACAGCTGAGTTCCCACCAGGAAAGCCAACGCAGCAAGCTTCTTCAGGAGACTGAACTGTGCACCTTCTCCCCATCTGGAGCCAGGAAGCAATGCTCAGAATGAGGACCAGAGCTCCCCCACAGTGAACCAAAGCTATTCTCAGTGCCAACAATGTCCCAAGCTCCTTGGAGGAAGAAAACAGCCAAGTTCATCAGGAAAGCCAATATGATGAACTCCTCCTAAATAACCAACAGCTCCTTACAGCTTCTAACAGCTCCCAACAGCCTCTCTTCTTCTCCCAACAGCCTAGCCTCTTCTTCTCCAGTTCTGCCTCTTATGTGCTGGCAACAATCCCCAGGTGGGCCTCCCACACCCAGCACCATGCTTACTCAGTTCAGCTGGGGGTTATGAGTTGACCACCAGTTATCAATCCACTGCACTGAGATAGCATATTTATATCAAACAAAATAGAATTTAAGTCAAAACTGTCATAAGAGTGTATGGGGATTTAGCTCAGTGGCACAGCGCCTGCACAGCAAACACAACGTCGTCAGTTCGATTCCCGTTACCGCAAAACAAAACAAAACAAAACAAAAAAACTGTCATAAGAGATAAGGAAGGTCACTTTAGAATGATAAAGTAAATAATTCATCAATATGCTATAATAATAGTAAATATATGTGTACAACAAAGTATATATATATATATATCAGAATTGAAGAGAGAAATAGATAGTTATACAACTATAGCAATGGACTATAACACCCAGTTTTCAACAATGGATATGTCATTCAGACAGAAAAATCAATAAGGACACCGACTTGAAGGGCACTGACTTGAACAATGCTACAGACCAAATGGATCTAGCAGACATATAGAGAACATTCTACCCAACAGAAGCAATATGCACATTTTTTTCAAATGTACAAAGAATATTTCTCCAGTGTTCAGTACATCTTAGGCAACAAGCTTTAACAAATTTAAATTACAGTCATATCAAGTATTTTTTCTGACCAGCATAATATGAAACAAGAAATCACCAACAGAAGGAAAATTGAAAAATTCACAAATATATGAGATTTAAACAGCATGCTGGTGAACAATCAATGAGTTAATAAATAAATCAATCTAAAGGAAAATAAAAAATATCTTAAGAGAAATGAAAATGGAAATGGAAATACCAGAATGCAGCAAAAGCAGTTTAAAAGGGGAAGTACATAGTGATAAATTATGAAAAGTGAAATATCTCAAAAAACAACCTAACTTTACACTTCAAAAAATTAGAAAAAAGAACAAACCATGCCCAAATTTAATACAAGGAAAATAGAAATAAATTAAATAGGACTGAAAATGCAACAGAAACAATCAATGAAACTATGAATTAGTTTCTTGAAATGGTAAATAAAACTGACAAACCTTTAGTTATATAAAGAAAAAGAGGGAGAAGGTCCAAATAAATAAAATTTTCAATAGAAAAGGAAATACTACAGTAGATATCCAAAAACTGAGATCATAAGAGACCACTATAAACAATTATATACCAATAGATTAGATAATCTACAAGAAATAGGTAAGTTTCTAGACACATAAACCTACCAAGAATAGATCATGAAGAAATAATAAACCCAAAAAACCAATAACGATTAAGGAGATTCAATCAGTAATCATAAACATCAAAACAAAGGAAAGGCCAGGGGTGATGATTTTACTTGTAAATTCTATTAAAGCATTAAAGAAGTGTTCCGAACACAGCAATTAGGCAAGAATAAAATGTATGCAAACCAGAAAGGAAGAACTAAAATTGTCTCTGTTTGCAGATGATACAATATTATATAGAAAACCACAAAACTTCCACCAGAAAATTATTAGAATTAAGTCAACAACATTCAGGATACAAAAATCAACTCCATTTCTATACATTAACAAGAACAATTCATAAAAGGAATTTACAATAGCATCAAAATAATAAAATATTTAGGAAAAATTTAACCAAGAATATGAGTATCTACATTCAGAAAAGTACTGATAAAGAAGTTGAAGACTTAAATAAGTGGAAGATATCCAGTGTTCATGGACTACAAGAATTAATATTGTTCAGAAGCCCACACTAAGCAAAACTTTCTACAGATTCAGTTCAATCTCCATCAAAATTCAATGGTATTTTTCACAGAAATAATAAAATCTTAAAAATCCTATGAAACCACAAAAGACTTGAGTAGTCAAAACTATCTGGAGCAAAAAGAACAAAGCTGGAGATACACTTCTGAATTTTGAGACATATTACAATACTACAGTGATCAAAACAGTATCATTCTAGCTTTAGAAACAAATATAAAGACAAGTGTACACATTTACAACAAATGGAACTTTGACAAAGTTACCAGAAACACACAATAGGGAAAAGAAAATCAGTTTAGTCAATGGTATTAGGACAAATGGATGTTCATATGCAGAGGAATGAATTTAAATCATTGCCTTCCATCATATACAGAAATCAAGATGGATTTAAAGTTTTAAACTAATAACTAAGACCATAAATTTACTAGAAAAAAAAGCAGAAGAAAAGATTCTTTGTATTGAGATGGGCAATGACATTCTTGGGGGATATGACCTCAAAAGCAAAGGCTACAAAAGCAAAGATAGGCAGATAGGATTTCATCAAATTAAAAAGCTTCTGCACAGCCAAGCAAATAATCAGCAAAGTGAAGAGACAAGTTATGGATTGGAAAAAAATATTTGCTAACCATATATATTTGACAAAGAGTAAATAATCCAAAATATGTAAAGAATTAAAACAACCCCAAAATAAAAAGAACACAATTAAAAATTGGGCAAGAAATTTAAATACTTTTCAAAAAAATACATATCAATGATAATTTTTTAAAAAATTGTTCAACTTAAAATCTCTCTCCTATATAATTTTCGGCCACACTTTCTTCCAGGTGGATCTCAGTAGCCTTAAAGAGACATTGGCCCAGGTTTTCTCAATGAACTCTGCACAGGAAAGGATGTTGTAATGTTCCTTCTAGAACTGTTTAAAGATTAAATCTGTATCTGTGAACATCTGGAGCACTTCCGGAACAGTTCTTTACTGGATAGCTTCTTAAAGTTAGCTATAACATGCTGGCCCATAGGATGCAGTGAAGGAGTTGTATCAGGTGGGAGGAACTTCACTGAGAGCCTTGGGAATTCTTCAGTCAATTCTTCTTCCAAATCTCATGGGTGAGCAGGAGTACTGTCCACGATGAGGAGAGCCTTGAGTGGTAAACTTTTGTCCTCTAGATGTTTCTTAACAGTAAGATAGAAATCCTCCCTGATGTTTCAAGAAAAAGTATTCTTGTTACCCAGGCTTTTGCATTAGATCTGCACATAGCTACTGGCCTATTTTTCATGACTGTGTTTTCTGAACACTCTAGGGGTCTCAGAGTGATAAACCAAGAGAGGCTTTATCTTGAGGTCACCACTCACGTTGACACATAGCAATAAGGTTAACCTATCCTTCATATGCTTATGGCCTGCCATTTTCTTCTCTTCCCGGGTAACACATGTTCTTCTGGATATTTTCCTCCAGAAAAGGCCATTTTCATCACAGTTGAGAGCTTGATGATAGCAAAGGCCATTTCTCGGTGTCATCATTTTGAAGTGGTGTATTTCATTTTCAGTAGCTCTTTTATCAGCACTGTCTACTTCACCATGCCTAGTTGTGTTACTCTATGAACCCCAGTTCTCACTTTAAACTTGTGAAACCACCCCTTACTGGCATGAAATGTTCCTCCATTATCACTCATTAATGGGTTATCTTTTACAAAATCTACATTTATTACTACCTTTTCACAAATTATAGACTCATATAGGCTGTAACCTGTCATCTGCTTTCATTTATCCCCACTAATAATAGCCTTTCTACCTCATCTAATACTGTTGATCGTGACTTTCTGATTTGAGTAACACCTGTAACAACACTAGCTTCCTTATCCAAATTTTTACCTGGAGTAAGATTGCTGAGATGGTGGATTTCAGCATGCCGTACATATTAGTGAGACTCGTCTCACAAACCTCACCCTCATATTTCTCCACAATTTCCTTCTTTTTTATAATGATTGCTTTCTTTACCTTTCTTCCCTTCCCTAGCTTCTTTTCTAGCTTTTTGGGTTCATTTTGATAGCAATTATCATAGGAATTTTATAAAGCACTTACCGATATCATGTCTCTAAACACATGCATCTGAGCTCAGAGTGACACATACTTATTGTTATATGTGTTTTCCTAGCACCATGAGTCTTTGTTTAAAACCATACAAGCAACTGGCACTGGGGTTGTAACTCAAAATTTTGGTTGTGAATTAAACCTAAAATTTAGGTTGTGACCAAAGTCATTTGTATGTGAGGCCAATAGTAACCCAAATGTCCACTGTATAAAAAAGACAAGAGACAAAATATTTTGGCAAGTATATGGAGAAAAACGAACCCTTGTACAGTCATTGGGAATATTTGCAGCTCATATAGAAAACAGTATGGAGTGTCTTCAAAATCTAGAAATAGAATTATTATTCAGCCATTTTACTTGTGCATATATATACTAAGGAAATGAAATCAGCACCCTAAAGAGATATCTGTATACTCATGATTGATAATATTATTCATAATAGTCAAGATATGGTCTCAATTTAAGTGTCCAAGAGATGGACAAATGTATAAAGAATCAATTGGAGCATTATTTGTAGAAAAGAAGGAAAATCTATCATTTATGAAATCATGGGTGAACTAGGAAATATTAAGTTAAGAAAAATTAGCCAGGCACAGAAAGACAAGTATATGTAACCTAACAGTTGATCCTACAAATGTCATACTCATAAAAGCAGAGAATAGCATGTTGATTGCCAGGTACTGCATAATTGTGTACATAGGGGTTATTGATCAGAAGGTACAAAGCTGCAGTTAGTTGGACAAATTCTGTAGAACATAATTTTAGTTAATAATACTGTATTATACTCTGAAATTTGCTGCAGTGGATCTTAAATGTACTAACTACAGAAAATGGTAAATATGTGAGATGATGGCTTGGATGTGTACACTGTGATAATCATTCAATTCCCAATGTTTATATATGTATACATATATATTTATATGCATATATTATATATATGTATAGCCATACTACGTCATATGTTGTAAATATATATAATTTTTATTTCTCAGTTACAGCTCAATGAAATGGAAAAAGCAGGCAACTTCAGTGCTGAATTTTTCCCTCAGTATGTGCTAATTCCCTTTGCTCTCCTCTCACAATACAAGGAATAATTGCAAGATATGGTTAATATTTAAATTTTTAAAACTTATTACAGTAAAGGACACATTGCCAAGAATGTAGTGATGAGTGAGTTTGAAGCAAGAGGGAGTGTTTTTCGGGAGGTTACTGCATGTTTTACTGCAGTATTTTTTTTAAATGTAAACATTCACCTATGCGTTGAACATCTCTTGCTGATCAAGTTTTTGTGGCAATATCTGTCAAATAAAAATATTACAGTGTGTCGTCATGCACCTTATTCCCCAGATCTGGTACTGTGTGACTTCTGACTCTTTCTCAAAGTCAAAATGACCACGAAAGGGAAACATTTCGAGTTGATTGAGGACATGCAGGCAGCCACAACAGGGCAACTAAAGACAGGAAAGAGAGCTTCCAGCTCCACCTCAGAAAGTGGCAAGAATGATGGGATAAGTGATGGCTTGTACTTTGAGAGGGAACAGTAGCAATTAGACATTTATTGTCAGAAATTCGGAAAAGTTAAGTACTTAACAAATACTTTGGTCACAGCCCATACTTTGTGGTATAAACAGAATGCTTTGCAGTGGTGCTGTTTCATTCTGTCTCAGAGGCAGTTCAGATGTTTGACAGAAGCCTCATTTCCAAGTATTTGTATACTTTTAGTCAAGGTGATCTACTCGACAATATTCCAATACCCATTCAGTTTTCCAAAGAATATTCATTGTTTTGCTTCATGAGTAAGACATAGTTGAGGTACTAAATCATGATAGAGCCTGAAACCTATGGATTTTTAGAGTAAGAAAGTCTCAGGATAAATTCCCTGTTCCTTTCCTTACTTGCTGTTTGCTCTTGAGCAATTTACCTAAATTATTTGACTGTGTTTCTTCACCTATAAAATTGAAGAATAAAAACTATCACCTCATCTGGTTTCCAAATGGATTTAAAAAGAAAATGAATATGACAACACAAAGCTAAATTTATTTAAAAAACATACATTCAATGGCTGTAAACTTCATTTCCGTCTTATGAAATTCTCTACGGTTTCATGCTGGACAAATTTAATTCAATATTTTTTAACTAAGTATTTACTAGTTTTTAAAGCAGTTTTATTCATTTAACAGTAATAAGGAATGAATACTGTGTTTCACTCCAAAATCTACATAAAGAAATATCTGATATAATACAGATCTCCTTTACAAAAGAGAAAAAGACAACACAGTGGGCAAAACAGTCAAAAAACATGAACAGGAAACTCAGAAAATACTCAAAATAAACATAAAAAAATTACTTAGCCTAACGAAAAATTAGGAAAAATTATAATAATAATGAGATACTATGTTTTGCTTAAGAGTAAGCTGTCTTATGAAAACAATTTGCTGGTAAAATGTTAGGAAAATTCAATGAATATATACATTTTGAAAGGGATGTAAACTGGACCAGCCTCTTTGGGGGAAATTTAACAATATATGCCCTTTTAACAAAAAAATTCATTTCTGCATGTGCAAACATTGGAGGCAACCACGATACTAGCCCAAAAGAATGAATTGAATGGAAAAGCACCTAAGAGCCAGAGTTAAATAAAATCATGGTCTAGTAATCTTTTTTTGAGACCTAGTTTTTTACTATTTGTTATATTGGTCAGAGTGGCCTCAAACTTCTTGGCTCAAGCATTCTTCTTGACTTAGATTTCCTTCTAGATAGGACTTCAGGTACATGTTATTTTAACAGGCTACTTTGAAAAATTATTTTTAATCTTTCAGCATAAGTTTTTGACCTGTAAGGTAAAATTTTAAATGATAATGCATGTTACACATATTTGATAATAATTTAATAAAGTTGTTAAAATTTGCATAAATAAATTAGGATTAGACATAAAACTTTTTTCTACTGAATAACAGCATTGCATTTAGTGGAAAATATTCTGCCATGATTTTAATATTTCGCTAATTTCTCCCTAATGTAATGACAGAATGGAACATCTAAACCTCATAAACTAATTACCATTGCCTTCGTAATCTTATAGGGAACCATGAAATTATTCATACAGATGGCCATTTCTATTTTTATAATTTAGAGGCACAGTCACCAAAATGTTGATATTCTTACAATCTGCTTTATTTATTCAAGATCAAGCCATATGATAAAATGAAATGAAATAAGATTACATTAAGAATGTAGAACAGTGAAATCTCAGTCCATACTAAATGAAAGAGTTGGAGAAGTTACCACAAATGCAATACAATTAAATATTTAGTGACTTGTGCTTTATTTCACAGTATGCATTCATCTCAGTTAGATTTATGTGGTAGCGTGAAGAAAAATCTTCAAAAACATGATACTGACCCCTAGAAGTCATCTCATAAATGTAAGATGCTAAAAATGTGTTTATACAAAGTTGTTTATGAGGACCACAGTTCTAAGTAGAAAGTAATCCTAGGATGGCTTTAAGTTTTAATTCCTATAAGTATTTCTGCAGTTCCTGGAATTTGAAAATGGAAGTATGGAAATTGAGCAAAATAAGCTGCACGTAAAACTAGCTTTTAGGCCAACTCTGCTTTCTAAGTAGTCGTGCTGATGAGTGAGATATTTGGAAGAGTGATGTCTAAAAAGGATTTTTAAAAAGTTTCAGTGATTATTTTGAGTCAAAATTTCCCAATTGCTAATGTCAGATCGGGCTTCAATAAAATTTTAGGGTGGAAAATATTTACCATTAACATTTTCAGTAGTGTTCATATGCTTTTCTTTTTCCTCATTCAGTGTCCTGCCTTTCCTGCTGTAATGTCCAAACCATCTGCTACATCTCCAACAGAATGCGTCATTGAAAAACAATACTTAAAAAAAATAAAAATAAACAAAAGTTGTTCACAATAACTGAAGTGTTCTGCAGATGTATTCTTCCTAGGATGAGAGAGGAATATAAAGGAGAATGTCAAGAGTAATTTAAAATCCACAGTTACTTATAGATTATAATCATAATTTTGTATATTGTATGTCCAGTTTTGTGTATTAAATGCTATTCCACATAAAGGTAATCCTTGGTTTACTGCATACAAGTTTAGTCATATTTTCTTTTGTTAACTTTTTTTATTCTTTGAATTTTCATATAGCATTAAGAAAATCAATTTTTTAAAAAATGCGTTCTAAAATTATGATTTAGGAGGTTGTAGAAGCTGTAGATGTAGAAGAAATGTTGTCTCAATACTGTCACTTTAAGTCCATAAATAAAGTGTATAATTCCATTTATTAAGATTTTACATTATCTTTATTCTTAACATTTTGTCACTACCTGGATAAAGGCTTTACATGATTTTTCCAATCAACTCTTAGGCATTTTTTTTTTTACTTTTGAGTAACATAATCTTTCATATTTAATTTTACATTTAGTTACAGAAATTCTAACTTTACCTTGCTAAATTTGTTAACTCTTGCCATGGTCATAGATTTCTTATGATTATCTATGCAAAACATCATGTCATAGTTCAGGAAAACAGTTTTGCCTTTTTCATTCCAACGACTTTTATTTCTTTTAGTCACTTTGGCACATTGACCAGCATTTCCAGAACAATACTGGATAGAATTCCTGTCTGTGGGCAATTTTGCCCTGTTCGCAGTACTCAGGGGAAGATTTTCACAAGTTCACCATTCAATGCAATAATAGAGTTTCTGCAGGTGTTCTTTATGAAATTGAATGTAATTTTCCAAAATAATTTTTTCAGGAGTGAATGTTAAATTTTGTCAAATACACTTTCTTAGCCCATTGAAATTATCAGTTGCTTCCATAATATGGTGATTCGTATTCATTGGTTTACCAGTATTAAGCTAATCTTGTATTCCTGTATGAAACAGATTCAGCTACAATGTGTTATCCTTTGTACACAGCTGCTAGACTAAATTCGCTAGTAGTTTAAAAATTTTTGTATCTATACTTATGATAGATATTGACATGAAGTTTTATTTTGGTAATCCCTTTGTTGAGTTATAGTATTTGTATTATAGTGGGTTCCTAAAATGAATTAGTAGAGTTCCCTTACCTGTGTCTTAATGTATTTCTTTAAAGCTGAGATTTTTGCTTTTTGAAAAAATTAACCAGTTAAACCATATAGCCCTGCATTTTAAAAAATATTTCCAGTAACTGTTCTCTGGACAACAATTACGTGATTTCCAAGAAGTTTATTTGGGTAGCAGTCCACTGTGCCTTGTCAAGATTAATCTTACAGACCTGGTTACTTAAATATTAAACCACTGTTTTGCTTTGATAATTTTTCTCTTTTTTCTCTAATTTTGGTTTTCTTCTAATCTCCTCTTATTTTTAGCTTTTCTTTTCTACCTAGTCCAGCTTTATCTTGGTCTTTTTTATTCAGTTTATCAAGTAGAACTTTAGGTCAGAATCAGCAAACATTTTCTGTGAAAGATATGTAGTAAATATTTTAGGCTTAGTAAGCCATATGGTCTTTGTTGCAACTACTCAACTCTGTCATTGCAGCACAAAAGTAGCAATAAACAACATACACAGGACTTAAAGTGATGAAAGTTTATTTACCAAAGTAGATGGTACGCCTGATCAGGCATGGAGATTGTGATTTGCTGACCTTAGATTTTTTTCATTGCTTTGAGACCAGTCTTTTTTTAGTGCAAGTACTGAAACCCATACATTCTTCTGTAGTGCTGGTTATAGGCCATAACTAGGTACTCTAGCTGTAATCCATAACTTTTGTTATTTAGTAGTTAGACAATTTTATTTAGTAAATTTTTTTTCCATTTTTTCTGTGACTTATTCTTCAATTTGTGTATATTTCAGAAGACTATTATTTCATATCAAAATTTGCAAGGTGCTGGGGATTTAGCTCAGTGGCAAAGTGCCTGCCTGGCAAGCGCAAGGTCATGAGTTCAGTTCCCGGCACCAGAGAATAAACCAAAAAAAAAGAAAAAAAAATATGCAAGGTTTTCCTAGATATATTGTTAATGAGATCTAATTTGATTCTCTTCTGGTCAGAGAACATACTCTGAGTGCTTTTAAGTTTGTTGAGACTTATCCTATGGCCCAAAAGATAGTCTATCTTGTTGAGTACAACATGTGCCCTTGAAAACAAGGTGTATTCTGCAATTGCTGGGGGGAGTGATCTATAAATACTGATTAAGTAAAAATAATTGATAAAGTGATACATATAACATTTGTATATATTTACTGAAATTTTAATCTAGTTACTCTACTGATTTTTAGGTAAGGATTTTAAAATCTAGAAATAATAAGTCTTCCATAGCATTCTAAAAGGAGCTTTCTGGGCCAGAGATATAGCACAGTGGCACACCACCTTCCTGGCAAGCGTGAGGTCCTGTTTGATTCCCAGTACCAAAAAAAGAGGAGCTTCCCTAATAAAAGGGTTCTAATATGTTTGACAAGGAAAAGGCCAAGATAGAAATAAAAACCAGTGACTGAACCTAAGGTTGAGAGTTTACTGAGAAGTGAACAAGGTACAGAGCTCTTTTTAAAAGACAGAAATAAATTTCAGGTCTAGAGGATTAGATAGTCTTTTGCTCTGCTTACCAATCCATTTACTGCTTGGGAAATCTATATTCTTATTCCTCAAACACAGACTAACTGTAGGGCAACAGGATGGTGCTTTCCTTGCCTTCCACTCCATCTCAATGTGACTTCCTCCCAATGACCGTGGTAAATGTTGCTATGCAGTACAAAAGGCAACGGAGCTTCTCCCACACAGCAAAAATAAGGGGTCTGAAAGACAAGAAACATATGGAAAACATCCTAAATAATAAGTTCAATGCTGTATAATGGAATAACAGCAGGATATTTAGCCCTCAGTACCCAATGGGAAATGCTATGTATCATGAACCAATATTTTGTGAACCATTCTTGTATTTTCTGAGTGGGAATTTTCATTAATTAATCCAAACTTTCCCATTATTATATACTAAGAGCAATAGAGTAGGTAAATTGTCACTTTTAGGATATGTCAACGCAGGCTGTAATAACTATCTCTAGCCTTGATAGTAAAAACAGTACCTAGCTCAGAGATCCTGGACTTGGTTCTATTTTCTTTAATTGTATATGATCTTGGATAATTTTCCTCGGAGAGGGGATGTTAGTGTGCTTCACGCACAAGTCCATAAAAAACCATGTATCCATGTGAGATAGTCAAAAGGTAACTCCTAGAGAGTATTTCAAAACATTAATTTCCTTTCCACAGTTGATTTTCATCCGCATAGCTTATGATTGACCTCACATCATTAGGATAACTCTACCACTTCTGTGAAAAGTGATCCAATTGGAATGAATTGAAGATTCCTGTTCATTATGTTTGAGGAAGAGAGTTTTTTTTGCTGTAAGTGTAATCACAGGAGAGACTACATGGCTGAATAGAGGAGCCACATTCAGAGCTACTCAGAGAAAATGAACTGAAACACAGGTAACTGGAAGAAAGGGAAGGGATGTACACATTGAAACTAACATCAATCTCACAGAAGAAACTAACAAATTAATAAAAACATAGATAAAGGACTTAATAAAATGGTCAGCTAGCCCACCTGGTGCCGATGAGTTCTCAGATTGGGAGAACTCACTGCCTGCCATACTTGGAATCTTAAAAGAAAACAAAAGGATACACAAAAATAACATGGCTGAATAAAGCCATACAGGATAAACTTGGGATAAAAGATCCCCTGCCTCTTCCGTGTTCCTCCAAACAAGACAGGACAATCCAGCAGTAAATTGTGCCAACATGAACTGCTCCCTCCCTGATGATCAGCCAGTTTTTGTTTTTTTCTCTCTTTTTTTCCCTTTTTCTTGTCTGTTTTGTCTTCTTCCCTTTCCTTCTGTGTACCAGAGCACTAACTAGAGCCACCAGGAACAAGATTAAAGACTATATGGGTGCACAGTAAATGGAGCAGCTGACACTTTCCCTGTGACCTGTGGTTAGGGAGACACAGGGAATTAAACAGCCTTGTACCTCAGGAATGTGCAGCCCTGGGCTTTCCCCACACTGCTGGGGGCAGGAGCAGGAAAGCGCCGCACAGCATCCCCCATCTCACCTCAGGAAGTTACAGACTACAGCAAAGGCAGATGACAGGGCAGTAAAACTTGGAAAGCAATGAATGCAAAGTTACCACCCCACCTCAGAAGAGGACTACGAATTAGGATTGAGCCGCTTTGGATTGCAAGAGCAGGAGCAGAGGACCGGACCATATCACAGCATCACATCCCACCCTGCAGCAAATGAACTGAGAGGACAGAGACTTGCCTCTGGAAGAGGAACACTGAAGGCTGAGCAAGGGCCAGGAGGAGCCCACTGTCTCTGTATGAAAATAGCACAATATCTGGGAGAGACACCACGAAGAGAAACACATTAAGCAGTGGGAGGCCACTAAGGGATATACACAGAGTATAGGCTAAACTCTTGCCCCAGGCCTCCACATCTGGAGGCCAAGATACAGCCTCAAATCCAGCACAAACTGTACTGCAGGGTTGACAGTATTATCCAGTAGTTTGGGACTTGTGGTAGACACCAGGGGAATTTTATTTTTTATTTATTTTTTTCCTCTTATTTTGATGATTTGCTTCCCTTTCTTTTTCCTTCTTTTGGTCTTTTACCTATATTTTTGTTCCAATCTATTCATCTTCTTTCCTCCTTTCCTCAATTTACCTAGAGTTGAACATATTTTCATATTAGTGAATAGTCTCTCTAATTTTTCTGGTCAACACTCTCTCAGGGTAAAAAAAAGAAATGTCAACATTCACAAAAGAATTTTTCAGCAAGCCTAGAGTAGAGATTAAAACAAAAAATAGATGATGATAGGAAAAGGTGGAAACTGTGAAGGATTAATATAGGAAAGAAATACAATGCATGACATGTATTCAAAGAAATATCCAAGAAATTTAAAAATTACATTGAAAGCTTGCAGAACTGCTCGAATAAAACTAAAGGTAGACTTTCAAACCTTGAAGACCAGATCACAGCTAGTGATCATGAAAGTAAAGATCTTTTCAAAACAGCAAAGGATCAGGAAATAAAAACTCAACATTTCCAAGATGATGAAAAGAAACATAACATAAGTCTAGTGTCAATGAAAAAGCAAGAGTCAACACAAATGACATAAAAATTATTTGCAGAAGAAATATCAGAAATTTTCACAAGCATGGGGAAAGAATTTGACATCTAGTTAAATGAGGACCATAGAACTCCAATTAGCCAAAATCAGAATAAATCTGAACACAGACATATAATAATCAAGATCCCAGAAATTTAGCACAAGAACAGAATATTAAAAGCTGTTAGAGAAAAGAAAAAGATCACCTGTAAAGGAAAGTGCATCACAATCAGACTTCTCAACACAAGCCCTCAAGTCAAAAAGAGCTTGGAGTGAAGTACTTCAAGTCCAAAAAGAGAACAACTTCCAATCCAGACTGATGTGCCCTGAAAAACTATCTTTCAAAATTAATGGAAAAATAAGATAGTTCCATGACAAAGAATAAATGAAGAATTCATGACCACCAAACCAACAATACAAAGGCTACAGAAAGATATTCTAGACAGAGATAAAAATGATTGCCATTGCAAGAACAACAGCAGAAAGAAACCAACAAGCAAGGCAAGCAGTTAAACAGAGGGGAAAAGCAGGGAACCAGCAGCAGGAAAATAACATGACAAAGATAAGTCAGTACATATCAGTTATAACCATCAATGTAAATGGTCTCACCAATCAAAAGAAACAGACTGGCAGAATGGATCAAGAGACAAAATCCAACAACATGCTTTATGTAAGAAACACATTTAACACAAAAAGAAATTTATAGCCTGAAAGTTGAATGATGGAAAACCATACTCCATGCAATAGGAACCCAGAAAAAAGCAAGGGTGGCTATTCTATTTGCAGACAATGTGATCTTCAAACTAAGAATGATCAAAAAAGATAAAGAAAGTCACTACATACTTGTTGGGGGAAACTTTGAGAGGAGGAGATAATGATCATAAATACGTATGCACCAAATACCGGAGCACCCAACTATATAAGGTAAATATTACTTGACATGAAAAATCAAATGAGCAATAAAACAATTGCAGTGGGGAACCTTAATACCCCACTATCACAAATAGGTACATCAACCGGAAAAAAAAAATTATCAGCAAAGAACTATCAGAACTGAACCAAAACTGTGAACAAATGGACTTAGTAAATGTTTACAGAGTGTTCCACCTGACATCAGAATACACATTCTTCTCAGCTGAGTATAGAATGTTCTCTAAAATAGACCATACACTAGCCAATAAAACATGCTTAAGTATTATTTTTATTTTGAAGAGAGTAGTAAAAGAAAAAAAGAACAATAACAGCATATCAACATCACAAACATAAACAAAACAAAGCAAGCACATTAAAAGTGATACAGGGTTTCAAAACAAAATGATAGGTATTAACAGTGGTTGTTATATTACATATTGGTATCTTCAATTACATTGCTCAGATTTCCAGAAGTAAGAATGAAAGATTGTTCAAACCATTAAAGAGAATAAAAAAATTTATTAGAAAAAACATTAGAGACAATACAGAGTTTCACTAGATAAGATGGTAGGAATTCACCAATGGTTGTTCCATTGCATATTGCTGCCTTCAAATCAGTTGCTCAGATTACCAGATACAAGCATGCAAAATGGGTCAGAATATAAAAAAATTTAAGGATTAACTATTCTTTTCAATATACCATTAGACATCAGCAGTACATTTATCCCAGCCATTCTTCTATATCTATATCTATCTATATCTATATCTATTTATCTATCTCTATCTCTCTCTATATATGTATGTCTATATCTATATCTGTATATTTTGCTTTCCTTCTTTCTTTTTTCTTCTTTCCCTCACCCTAGTTGTTCCTTCCTTTGAGCAATTTCTTTCCCTTCCATATCATCTAATGTATGTTTTGATTTTTACTTACCCTTTCAGGTTCCTACACTAGGGAGACAATATGATGTTACACACGTGGGTCCTATTTATTTCACTTATGAGTAAAGTCTCTAGTTGCATCCATTTACCTACAAAAGCCTTGAATTTATCTTTTTTAATAGTTGAGTAATACTCCATTGTATTAAAATACCACATCTTTTTTATCCATTTCTCAGTTGATGGCATTTGGGTTGTTTCCAAGATTTAGCTATAACAAATTGTGCTGCTATAAACATGGGTGCACATATATCACTGTGGTATGCTGTCTTTAATTCTTGTGGGAAAATACCCAGAAGGGGAATAGCTGGGTTAAATGGGACCTCTAATCCTACTTTTGTGAGGAATCTCCAAACTGATTTCCTCAGTGGTTTCACCAGTCTACACTCCCACCAGCAGTGCATTAGGGTTCCTTTCTCCCCACAGCCTCTCCACATGCTTAAGTATTTACTCTTAGCTTAAGTATTTACTCTAATTGAAATCATCCCATCTATATTATCTGACCATAGTGAAATGAAATTAGAAATTAATGTCAGAAGAAACCACAACAACTCCATAAACATGGAGATTAAATGATACCATATTGATCAATCAATTGGTCACAAATTAAATTAAAGAAGAAATTAAACAATATCTGCGGTTAAACAAAAATGTAGATAACAACACACGAGAACCTCTGGTATGCAATAAAACAGTCCTAAGAGGGAAATTTATACCAGTGAATTCTCACATCAGGAATACAGAATGAGCACAAATAAACAACCTAATATTCCACTTCAAGCTTCTAGAAAAAGAATAGCAAGTCAAGTCCAAAACCTATACAAGAAAAGAAGTTATAAAGATCAGAGCAGAAATTAACACAATTGACACTAAGAAAACAATACAAAGATTTAATGAGTTGAAAAGTTGGCTCTTTGCAAGAATAAATAAAATTTATAATCCCTTAGCCAATCCTATCAAAAAAGGAAAGAAAAGACTCAAATTCATGCAATGAGGAATGAGAAGTATGAAATTACTACAGATTCTGTGGAAATTCAGAAGATCATCAATATCTATTTTGTAAATTTTTACTCCCTAGGGTGGAAAACACAGAAGAAATGGACAGATTCCTAGATAACTATGAATTACCAAAGCTGAATCAAGAAGATGTAAAAATTCTTAACCCAATATTAGTCAATGAAATTGAAAATGTAATTAAAAACTTACCAGAAAAAAAAAAGTCCAGAGCCTGATGAATTCACTGCTGAATTTCACAAGGAATTCCGAGAAGATTTAATGCCAATACTCCCCAAATTCTTTAATGAAATTGAAACAGAAGTGATACTCCCTAACCCATTGCTTGAAGCAAGTATGATCCTGATACCAAAATCAGAGAAAGATCCAACTGAAAAAGAAAACTATGGGCCAATCTCCTGAATGAACATAGATGCAAAAATCCTCAATAAGATACTAGCAAACAGAATGCAGCAAATCATCAAAATATTATACACCATGACCAAGTGGGATTCATCTCAAGAATGAAAGGATGGTTCAACATATGCAAATCAATAAATGTAATACACCATATTAACAGAGCCAAAGACAAAAATCACATGATCATCTCAACAGATGCAGAAAAAACTTTTGACAAATCCAACATTCATTCATGATTTTAACAACCCTATAGAAAATCAGAATACACAGTATTTATTTCAATCTGATAAAGCCCATCTACAACAAATCGAAAGCTAGGATCATACTAATACACCAAACCTGGAAATATTTACTCTAAAATGAGGAATAAGACAAGAATATCCACTATCTCCACTCCTATTCAATATATTTTTGGAAGCGCTAGTCAGAGCAATTACACAGGAGAGAGAAATAAAAGGAATAAGGATAGGAAAAACTTACCATTATACACAGATGACATGATACTCTACACAGAAGACCCCAAATATTTCACCATAAGACTTCTACATTTAATAAGCAGATTCAGTAGCATGGCTGGATACAACATCAACACTCAAAAATCAATTGCATTCCTGTATACAAATAACAAATTCACTGAGGGAGAATTAATAGCAACCATGCCCTTCATGATAGCATCCAAAAAAATGAAATATTTAGGAATTAATCTAACAAAGGAAGTAAAAATCTATATATTCAAAATTATAGTACTTTGCAAAAGGATATTGAAGAGGATAAGAGAAAATGGAAAGGTATCACTTGCTCATGGATAGGTAAAAACAACATAGTGAAAATAGCCATACTCCCAAAACTATTATACATATTTAATGCAATCTTGATTAAAATATCAATTGAATAACTCATAGAACTAGATAAAACATTCATAAAATTCTTTTAAAACTAGAAGAGACCTAGAATAGCAAAGGCAATCTTGGGCAACAAAGACAAGGCAGGAGGTATCACAATCCCTGACCTGAAATCATGTTACAAAAGTACTATGATAAAATAAGCATGGTACTGGTGAAAAAACAGACCTGAGGACAAGTGGAACAGATTAGAAGATACAGACAGAACTACAGACACACTCAACCACCTTATATTTGACAATGGAGCCAAGCATGTTCACTGTAAGAAAGACAGCCTCTTTAATAAATGGTGCTGGAAAAACTGGCTCTCTGCATGCCAAAGACT
Source organism: Chinchilla lanigera (assembly GCF_000276665.1). Classification (NCBI taxonomy): domain Eukaryota; kingdom Metazoa; phylum Chordata; class Mammalia; order Rodentia; family Chinchillidae; genus Chinchilla; species Chinchilla lanigera. The sequence continues at coordinate 1,395,643 of NW_004955490.1, forward strand.
AAAACTAGACCAATGTCTATCGCCATGCACTAAATTAAAGTCAAAGTGGATCAAAGATCTAAATAATAAAACAGAAACATTAAGTGTACCAGAAGAGAAAGTAGATAGAAATCTTCAAGACATAAACATAGGTAGAGAGTTTATGAGCAAAGCTCAGACTGCATGGGAAATTCCTCAAGGAATCAAGAAGTGGGATCCCATCTTATTGAAAAGCTTTGGCATAGCCAAAGTAATCACCAACAGAGTGACAAGACAACCCACAGAGGGGGAAAAAATTTTAGCCACTTGTCTCTCAGACAAAGGAATTATATCTAGAGCATATAAAGATTAAAAAAGTCAGACCACCCAAATTTAAAGATCCAACCAAAAATAGGTGTCAGAGATGACTACACACTTCTGAGACGAAGAATTGCAAATATATATGCTTACAGAAGCACATAGTGCCTTTTTTTTATGGGAAATGTCATGTGACCCCACACATCTGAACATAGTAGTTTTTATATCCTTCATGCCTATCTCAACTAAGTTGTATATCTTCATTGTCTTACTAGGTCTTCCTAGGACAATGCACTTTTTCTGTGTTGTTTTTCCTTTACCCTAAATATCATCTTTCCAAGGGAATGTGAAGTAATTTTATCTACAGATAAAATAGTTCCTGATGCGATTGTTGGCTAGAATCTCACCTCTCACAGTGACTGTCCTCCTTGGGGTATATTCAACACAGTTTAGATAACTTAGACAAATATACTTTGTTTCTGCCCCTGACTTTCTCTCTAAAGTTCTAGAGGTATAATTCTCATTAATTGGTTTAGAATACACATGAGCTCAAATGCTTCCCTGTGCTCTCCAGCTGACAGCTTGACTGAGAGGCACTCTAAAACCAGCTCCTTCATTTTCCCCATAGTCCTTTTCCTTTCTCTTGACACAGAGTGTCAGACCACTGACATCAAGAGGATGCACTGAAAAAAGAGTGCACAATGTCTGAGCTCCTTTTTTTAAAGCACTATGTTCTTAAATCTTTTCTTTCCCTTGGACCCAACATTTTTTCTGTTCCAACCAGACAAAGACCAAGGATGTGATTTTCAAACACCAAGCAGGTGCAGGTATGTCTTAGCCCATCAGAGAAAAGAACAACCGCACCTTCTGGGGAGATAGCACTAGGAACTTCAACATATTCAAGGAGCAAAACGGTCTCTCTCCCTCCTTCCCTAATTATGTTTTCTCTAATCTATTTAAGCAACATCAATGACACTTAAGCACCAATTTTTTATATACTATGAATCTAGTGCTTGATGCTCACTGATCAACTCTCTTCACATACAAATTATAGATTTCAAAGCAGAGAATGTGATTGGGCCAGACTTGAGCAAGCTCCTTCTGGCTGAGATGTCCATTCTTCTCATAATATGTTTTCGCCTGGAGGCCACTCCTTGTGAGTAACGAAGAGTTACCAAAAAAGACTATGAATTATTTTAACTACTTAGCTCTATCACTAATGATTGATGATTATCAATGATCAGAGGGGCTTCTTCCAAATCAAATGAAGATGATGAAAAAAAGGAAGCTTTATAGATAATAGAATTCCCCACTAAGAAACATTATAACTCATTATTAGTTTCTATATAAAGTCATTATTGGTTTCTATATCAATTTTCTTATCAAAGTGATCCTTAAGAACAATGAATCTGTTAAGAATGCAAAATACCTTCAGACAGTTTTAAAAAGAAAGAAAGAAAAAATAAGTATCCTACTCATGTGTTGTCAAAAAGGTTTGTATTAATGAGCTCTGATCTCATCTTCTCTTATGACTTTGCGTTACTTACACACCAGTTACTTCTAAGCTGTATTTCTAATAATATTCTCATAAAATGTTTTGGTTTTGTGTAGAAGCTCCAGCAGACTACACTTTCTAATAGGAAAGGATATGAGTTATCCACTTATCTATTGCCCATACCTACCTTTCTGACTGGATTATAGTAGATAAACAAGTTTCCTAAATGAGTGATTTAATTGAAAACTTCCCTTCCAGTGAAATCTTTGGATGCATGGAAGAGGGAAGAAGAAATCAGAAAATGACATGAATGGACCTGAATGAAATCATGCAAAAACGTCCATTTTGCTTACTTGGTATTTTTCTGAATATTTACCCAAGTGAAAATTAGAGAAGCTTAAAAAGCTGTGTAGCTTTCTAGGAACTATCTAAATGGATCCAACATTAGCCATTCCTCTGTTCCTATGTCGCTCTGGCATCTACCATTCCTTTAGATTTTCAGAGTCAGCCTTAATGTCTGATTATTTCCATTCGAGCACTTCTGCCTTTCAGCCAGAGGGAAGTTGTGAGTTTGTTGCATATACGCACGTTACTCTGTTAGGAAAAAAAAAACAAATAAAATACTTAGAAATACAGTTCATATTTAGTCAGTGCTGCTTTACTTTTCTTTAAAAATATTCTTTTTTTTTTTTTTTTTTGGTTTTTCTCCGGTACCGGGAACCGAACTCACGACCTTGCACTTGCCAGGCAGGCGCTTTGCAGCTGAGCTAAATCTCCAGCCGCTTTAAAAATATTCTTTAACAATTAATATTATTTAACTAATATTTATCCTTTAATAACATTATTTAACAACTCATTGCATCTTCAGTACCACAAAAAGGAAAATAAATGAAAGTGATAGTTATGGCAAAATAAGATTTACAAGAAGCTTGTTTTCAGGAACTTAATCTCAGCTTTCCTTTGCTCTTCTAAATTTTTATTTATTCTTTCAACATACCCAAAATACTTTTAAAATATTTGAGTGTAAGTATTCAAATATCATAGATAAAGTTGAAGTCCTCTGACCACTTCGATTTTTTTCTACTGTAAGGATAACCATTTCCTGTCATCCACACTGAATTCTTAGTATCTTAAACCAGTTACTTAAATTCTTTGAGAGTCAGTTTCCTCATTTGTAAAAATGAGTGCAACATCAACATCACTTTGTAATGCTGTTAGTAGGATTAAATTTGTTAATATATGTGAAACACTGACATTCTGCCCAGAAGATAGTGAGCACTTGATGACTGTTTTTATTGATACTGTTAACATTCTTACTTAGAATACTTTTCCCATTTTGTTACAACTTTTCCTGTCTGCCTACTTTCTCAAGTTCTTAAGAGCTGCACCCACGTCATTGTTTACTCTTTCTCATGCTCCCTTCACCTTGCCCCTACCCTGGACTCCACCTCCCACCCTCCATGTGCAGTGCCTATCACGCAAGCACTCCATGGAGAAGAAAGCATGGCGGGGTGTGAGGTTCACCATCCTTTGTAGTAAAATTCTTCGGCCTTACGCAGCGTGCTTTTAGGTGATTCTCTGTTCTAACTCTCAGCTTCCAGGCTATCTCTTATTTTTTTCTCAATTACAAATAAAGAGAGTGGCTTTGGCTTAATATTTGTTTACCAGACAGAGTAAATGCTGTTGAGTTTGTGGTACACTTTGGCTGCTACTCTGCACTTTCCTAAATTCCTTGCACCTCACTTTCTCCTTCCCTATAATTCCACTTATTTGTCGCTGTTTTATAGCTATAGAAAATGACCCTGTAGAAGCAGTCTTTTAAGGAATTTTGACAGAATACCTGGGACCTCTGGGCCAAACTGTTTCTGGTTTAAAGGTTGATACTTTCAATCTTTCTTCCCTTTGGTAAAATTTTGAAAATAATTGAATCAAACAAAACAGCTGTTTTGCTGGATTGTACCATGCTTGTCTCACAGCCAATTTGAATCAAGCCATGTAGCTTTTAACTCAAGAAGTTGCTAATATTGCTTGATTTTAGTTGAGTGAATTCTGAGGTAAAAAAGTAAAAGTGCACCTATAAGAATCACAACATAAAGAGTTGTATCTAATTAAATGCTAATATTAAGTGATATCAACAAGCAGATCCACAACTTACTTCTGGGAGTTTACTGGAATATTTATGCAAAATATTCAGGGAAATGGACCTGGTTAATATTTAATGTAATCCGTGTTACTATGACATTACCATTAAATTAGCTTAGCTTAGAGGACTGTTCTAGAATAAACCTTCTTTTATAATGGCCACTGATTCAAATAGCATACTTCATTAAAAGACTCTAACAGTGATTTAAACTATATTATACACATTCTTCCAATACAGCAGACTGCTATTGCGCTTTATATTCTATTTTAGTATTTTCTTCTTTACTTCAGTCTTTTTATTCATAGTAAAATATTTTTGTAAAGCATTTTCAAAGAATTACTGAAGCACTTAGCAGAATAATAAGAAGGATTATTTATTTTCAGAGCAAATCCGTGGAAGTTTTGATTGTTACTAGTGGTTCTCATTTAAGATCTCCTGGGAACAAACATTCTGACCTTTCTTAACACTCCTGACTTCTAGCACAATAAAATGTTTATCTCAGACTATCTTAGAATCCCAAGCAGTATAGGAAGGAGCTGGGAAGAACCTTTTATCAGAGAAAACAAAACAAAGCACTGCACTGGGTTGGGAGTCAGATTTGAATTTTAGCTATAATGGGATTGTGTCCCTTTATTTCTTCACAAATGAGAATTATAAAACACCCCATTTTTCCATAGAATTACCTCGTCAGAGGAGAACTTAGTTGTATAAATATAGTGAAAAATAAAATAGTTTGAATCCCTCCATTATTACTGCTTTTTAATGATTATAAGGTTGGCATATGTTCAGTACTGTGAACAAGTTCTTATGAAAATTTGTATAAAGAGAAATTTATTTTAAAAATTGCTATGTACTGACTTGAGAGAATTTTGGTATTCAGCAAATGATAGGCTGTTTTTATGAATACATATTGGTAGTTTCCTTTAGTTACACATAAGTTGAACCTTTATCTCCTTGTCTATGAATTTTCCAGAAGTGCTACTCTTTGCCCTAGGCCTTCTAAGTAGTATGTTATATAAAAGAGTCCTTGAAAAGTAGGTGTAATGATGGTCTGACCATAAGAATATGGGGTTGTAGACTTGCAGTACTGGAGAGATGGTTTCTGATAGTCCTTATTCTTAATTAATAAATCCTTTCAGCCAGGTATGGTGGCATATGCCCAATTCTAGCACTCTAGGAGGCCGAGGCAAGAAGATTCCAAGTTCAAGCCCAGCCTGGCCAATTTAACAATGTTCTGCCTCAAAATTTACAAAAAGATAATAAATAGGGTTGGGAAGATAGCTCAGTGTGAGCATTCTCCAGTACCACAGAAAATAAAAATTAATGAAAAATTTATTTCATGTAGGTTTTAATTATGATACTTGAAATGCCAAATAATCCCCTCTTATTGTTGTCCCCAAATTAAAAATAGTTTTTACATTTTACACAGCACATGACTTATACTAATGTATTTAATGTAAATCCTAATGCAACTATATAATAAGAGAGCCATGTGTCATTATGTGGAAGTGTACCATACTCCTCTAAGTAATATTACAAAAGTCTCATATGTGGTTCTTTGAAGTAGTCTTAAGAACACTCAAGACATTTGAAGATACAAGCATCATTTATCTTTGTAAATATTTCTTAAGCCCTTACTATATGTCCAGCACTATATGAGGTCCTGGGGTGATAAACACTAGGGATGATCTAAATTCCTGTAGCCTGATAAGGGAAGAGGTGTTAAACAAATAAGTACAAAAGTACAATGTAAACCTTGCTATGAAAAATAAAATAGAATTTGTTATAAAATCATTTAAAAATCATAAGACATTATTTAGAAAGAGCTGTATGGAAGGAGGTAGAAATAATTCATCTTATGTATTAGAATTGCAAATAGCAAGTTATCACAGTGAATTTCTTTCCCTTTTAATGTTTTTACATCAGCAATGAAGACAAAGAGCAAAAACACTTTCAGCCAGAAAAGTAGCTTTACATGCCATTTGATGGTCTGGCTGACTGAAACTATAAAGCAGTTTAACAACTGCACATCATAAAAATTACAAGCACTTCTATTGAGTCAATAAGTCAATATATTGCTTCTATTCCCCAGAGGAAATCAGTTCGCTACAGGGACAAGTCAAAAACAGTAACATTCTTCAGTAGCTCCTGAGGAAAATAACCATGGCAAAGAGAAAAGTTTAGGGTTTAAAATTACTTCTTTCTACATCTTTCACTGTAGTTTATTATAAACTTAAGCACAAAACATCAGTAGACTTTAATTATTACAGGGAGAGTAATGTTAAAGGCAATTATTGTGTGGCATGAATTTCTGTTTGTTCTGAGACCTCATTCCTTTACCCTTAATTTTCTTTAATTGATTGAAGTTTTCTTTTGGCATTACAAATTTTAAGCTTTTCATTATGGTCTTAGAATTCTGTAATTTTGATAGTAATTGTATATTTTATGTGTCACATCCTTTGCTAAATATACTTAATGTTGATATTTTTACTTTAACTATCAAAATACAATATTGGACATATGATCTTTGCTGATTAACATAAAGTGGCTAGGTAAGGCATATTCATTTTACTGTTCTATAAGATGATGAATAAATGAATACTGGGATTTTCACCCAAAAGCTATATTCAGGTTATTCTTAAAGTCTCCAGTTTAATTGCAAAATGACTTTTCATATAATTTCATTCATCTGACCTCCCAAGATTCTCACCAACAATATTGAAATCAGTGAAATGTATAGAATACTGAAACTAGCAATTATAATTGTAACTGACTCCAAACCATTTCTTACCATTTTTCCTGTCAAACAAGATTTCCATTAGTATGGGACTGAATTAAAAACTGATATAGAAATTGAAATATTTAAAATTCTAATGTAGGTATAAATGGCCACAGGTGCATAAAATCCTGTCTCTGTGCGTGTCACTCATTTCTGTCTCTGTCTCTCTGTCTCTCTGTCTCTCTGTCTCTCTCTCTCTTGTTGCCATCATCATCATCATTTCCCTATTTGGTATCTTTCCCTGATATTTTATACCATTGAAATATTGACATCAAATATCTTGTTGTCTCTGTATTTTGGCAGATGATCATTGAGCTTGACGAGGCTGTATAAGCCCTTGGTCTCTTTGATTCTTTGATTTATTTAACAATATTTTAATTCACAGCATTTATTGAATGCTCACCATGAACCGGGCACGGTGCCAGATATTGGGGTTAAAGCAATCAAAGCAGGCATGTTTCTTTGTTCATAATTTATATTCTAATAGGACATTTGATCACAAAGACATACAGATAGGTAGCAATATAGATACACTGATAAATTATGTATGTATATTTCATTGCTAGCAGTTTGACAATAATGTTACAGATAGATGGATATATAGATATAGCTTTACATGCAAATTGGTTGGTGCACACAAAGGTGATTGGTTTTTATTCAACTGATTTTTCCCTCTAAATCCACAGAATTGGTGACAGAAATCACTGAGCTGGAAACAAATGCTGCTTACTACTCGCTTTCTCTAAATAAAATATGTTAAACACCAATCTGAGGGCAAACTCCCTGCTGGAGGACTTTCTAAGAGGCTTTAGATGACCTCCAAGGCTCTCCCCAATCTACATGAGAGGATTAGATATGAGAAAAATCTGAGGTAGAGGAGGGAAGCACAGAGGATTTTAGTGAAAAAATGGTCTTTTCTCTTTCTTTGTTTATTTCTATGCCAAGCAACATAGAATTACAAAATCAGCATTTGAAGACTAGGTTTACTTTTCAAGAATGAATCACTTTCGTCAATTTAGGTACTTACTGACATGAAAGTCCACCAGACATTCTTTCTCATGAACTAAGGAGACAGATTCCTTTAAGCTGATTTATTGTTTTTCCTTGGAGTTTGAAGCTCTTAAGAACACAGATATGGTGTACACTTCTGGTCTAGAGATTTCTGGAGCCAGAAGTCTTGCTAAGGCAGCCAGTGTTATCACTGTGTGACGAGACCCGGGCATAATGAGCCCAGAGCAGCTCTAAAGAGTGAATGGTGTCCTCCATTCCAGGTGCTGTGGTTTTCTGAGGGAAGGAGGAGAGAATCTCAGCAGGTCCCTCTGCTCCTCACAGAAGCCAGTGGGGATCAGAGATGGCCCAGGTAGCTCCCAGGAGAAAACACTGAATGTTCCATTCAGATAAGAAACCAGAAAACTGATGGAAGGCTAAAGCACCATTTGCCTGCCCTTCTCTGAGGATGATCTTCAGGAGCAGAGGATGCAGCTGATGGAGAAAAACTGCTTACTTCATATGATTTCAGGTGCATTTGAATCACTCATCCCTTAAAAATTCTATTCTGCTCACTTATTTTTATTCTAGTCACTATTCTATGTGCTGGGAATGGAACAGTGAAGGAACATACGTAGCGAGAGGGAGACTACAGACTAGGTCCACCATCCCAGCCAGTTGCAGGTATGGCAAGCTGTATTGAGCACATTGTGTGATACAGTGCCAGAGCCTGACGTATGTTGTACTGAATGACAAAATGAGGTCCAAAGAGATGATTTCTCTGATCAATTTCAGTTTTGCTAATTTGTATTTTCCTTACTATCTTCACCTCTGTCTCCAGCTGTACATATCATACTTGTACATAATTTTGATATTAATCAAGTACCCAATGTGTTCTAGATAACATTAATGTTTGTATATACTGTAACTAAATGCACCTTAATAGCTGCACTATGAGGGAGATTCTAGTCATTTTACAGGTAAATGTACAGAGCATCCATAAGCTAAATGTTTTAAAGAATTGTCAGAGCTGGAACTGGAAGACCACAAACTTTTTCTTTTTCTTTTTTTGCTCTTAAGCCCATGATTTTTTTATTGGATCACACTATTTCCCTTACAACTGTGTCCTACTTTGCACCTTTCAAACTATTGTCATATTGTGTGTGCATGTGTGTGTATGCATACACACATACGTGTCACTTTGTTTTCCATAGGAATACAGGTATGTTTTCTCAATAATCCCTTTTTTGTGTGGATGTGTATTTCTTAGTTATGCTTCATGTGGGCAGGGAAGATACTCTTTTCAGTATTATATTGTAGACAAAGACATAGAAGTCTATATTAGTTAAGTGCTATAACTAATAAGGGACAATGCTGAAAATGGAACTCAAAATTTCAGATGCCAATTTCTATGTTCCTTTCAAAATACCACCTCAGTTATCCTTGAAAGATATTCTTTTTCCCTAACATCCTTTAAATTCTAATTACAAACTAAATCTTATATCTCCTACTAATACCACTTGATCTCAAATCATGTTTTCCATTTTTCTTTGCGCTTCTTGTACTAATAATGGCCAATGTTTGTTGAGCTTGTTATGCACCAGATGGTGTTTTCAACACTGTGCATGCAGATTCACTTAGAGCTCACAGTAAGTACTTAAGCTCTTCTCTGTAGTTTGAATATTATAGATAAGGGTGCTGAGACATAAGACTTAGAGAAGTTGTGTGACTTGTCCAGTTTTTGAGAACTAGTGTGTAAACAAGCTATGAATGCAGACAGTCTGGCTCATGCTTATCATACTGTATATCCTATCTGTAAATTATTTTAATTCGTTTTTGTTTCAATACTGCTTTATGAATGTTATTCAGTCTTTTTTAATTTCTAAATTTTTTGTTTCTGGTTTTTGTTTTGCTTTTTTTTTTTTTTATTCAGGGTCTCACTAAGTTGCCCGGGCTGGCCTTGAAATTTCAATCATCCTGCTTTATTTAGCCTCACAAGTGCAGGAACTACAGGTGTGTGCCACCATGCCTGGTTTCATTTCTCTTTCTCCTCATAGGCCATGTGCAACTGAAGTTTTTTGTACTATTATGTAAACAAAGTTTAGCACAGCATGCTACATATGGAGGGGTATTCAGCAAACAACTGGAAAGCAAATGTAGCTCCTTGAGCATAGAAAGTACAATTTAGGAATGTTCTCTTGACTAGGTAAGAGGTCTGAATAAGGTCCAGAATATATGACATCACTGTGGAAAAGTAGCATGCTTTTTTATATATTAAATTCATATTTATTGACTAAAGTTGAAATTATTTTCCAGGACCATAGATTGCACTGGCCCAATGATAATTCACAACTTTTCTATTCAATGCCCAGGGTCATCAAAAGCAGCAACTGAGCGAGGCGTGGTGGTATGTGCTTGTCATCTGTGTACTCTGAGAGGCTGAGACAGAAAGATAGAAAATTTGAACCCAGTCTGGACACCTTATCAAGACCCTGTCTCAAAATAAAAGAAAAAATTAGAAAAGGCCTGTTGATGCAGCTCAGTGCTTTTTGGGTTCAATCTTTAGTACAAACAAACAAACAAACAGAAAAAAACTAAACGGCACATTCATTCTGGAGGTAATGGTGCCATTCTGTGACTAAGGACTAGTAGAAAACAAAGGAGTTCACAGAAGAACTCAACTCAATTAGTCTTTGCACTTCCTGTCACTCACTTCCTGTGTTCCACAAGTGAGTTTGCTGGAGCTATACCTCATAAACAAACAGCTGCTACTGCCAGTGGCCTAATTTAAAGTACTTAGTGGTTTCCCCCTGCTAATGACAGTATTTTTCAAACCAGGCTTAAATAAAAGTAACCTGAAAACTTTTGAACAAGTGTAATTCCAAAGCCAGGGAAATTGTGTATTTAACAAGTTCCCTAAGGGATTTTGAAACCCATTCAAGGTTGAAAAACACTGCTCTTAGGGGTTAAGTAGTTTCTGCAGCTTTGCACTCAAAACCCACCTATCTATTATTTTATTCTGGCATTTCAAGCCTTATCTTCTGTAAGTCTTTATTTTGATCATCTTTATATTGTCCAGCTGGCTTTGCACAGAGCAAGCATGCAGTATGGCTTATAAATTGACTCTATCATTTCAGTGTTCTAGTCCAATAAGCTAAGTAGCCACCATGGTGTTGTAGGAAATTACACTGGTCTGTGTCCTTCGCTTACTCTGCTGTTTCTCCTTTCTTCCCTATCAAACTTAGTGTAGCCTGAAAAATAAAATCTCAAAGTGACATTCAGTTTTTGCTTAGTCATTGAGCCTGAGAGAATGGTCACAGCAGAGTGGGAGTGTAGAAAGGAGAAGTATTCTCTATGTTGAGAAGAGAAACCTTCAAGGCGTAACAGAAATTACAATTCAGTTGCTTCTTTCATTATTCTACATTAATAATTACAGTTCCTGGGTACAAAATACTGATTCTCTGCTTTTGCAGGAAGGCTTCAATTTATCATTTCCATTTTCTTACTTGATTCAAAAGCAAAATGTATTGCATTCTCTCTCTCTCTCTCTCTCTTTCTCATTCTCTATCTCTGGTTAAAAGAATGCCAGTTCTCCTAACTCACACCAAATAATTCTATTATTCTTACTTACCTGCCAGTTTGTTGACATCTTCTATTTTACCTTGCTTCCTTGAAAATAAAGCCATAGTCTATAAGACTATTTAGTTGTGTCTCGCTCTCTGAATGTTGCAAATATTCACTGTGATAGAAATAGTACTTTGGCAATATGTAAAAACTCAATATTTAATTGTTTTATGGGTAAAATTGATATTACGGGAAGGTTAATTAGCTAAAACAAAGAATGTGCTTGTTTGTGTGTTTGTGCTTTCACTATGCCAAAGAATGTGCTTGCAGGGAAGAGAAGGAGGAGAATCCAGCTTGTCATAGTACTTGGGTACAATGGCAAATAATGCCATGAGGAAGAGGTATCTTTTCTCCTTGCTCAGAGGTTACATTCGATCATCCAGCCATGTGCCTGAAGGACCACATTTTCTTCTTTTATTACGTGGGACGTGGTCCAAGAAGCCACCATTTTTCTAATTCAACCATTCGTGAAGCGTGGCTTTTTCTAATTTTCACAGAAATCCATATAGACAAGCAGTATCTGTATGTACAAGGTATGATCACAAAATATGGTGAATATTTAAATTTTAAAACTTTGTTATATTAAACTACACATTGTCATTAATCCCCCTCAGAACACGCCCCCTTGCTTTGAATGCACTTATCTCATCATTCTTGCCACTTCCTGAAGCAGTTCTGGGGGTCCTGCCTTGATTCAAAATGTTGATTTTTCATAATCACTTTAACTTTGTCGAGGATCCACAAGTCTCACAGCGCCAGAGACAGGGAATAAGGTGGTTGAGGACACACTGTAATGTTTTTATAAGCCTGACTTTCTTTTTGATGGCACCCAGCAGTAGCAGCAGCATTCACTAAATTTTTTTAACGTATCTTGCAAACACAAGAAAGAGGACTTCCAGAACTGCTTCAGGAAGTGACAAGAATAATGAGATAAGTGTGTTTGAAGCAAATAAGATTAATTTGAAGAAGATTAATGGCAATGTGTCTGTTATGGCTTCCATCTGGATGTCTCCCAAAAGCCTCAGGTGCTCATAGGTAGGGCCTTTCAGAGGTGGCTAGATCTAAGGTATTGTAACCAAGGATTAAGGGTGTGTGATAAGTGAAGTACTTTACTGATTTGGTTTTGCACAGTTCTGGTTGTGGATAATGGGAAGCCCTACCCTGGATGTAGGTGGTACCAATCAATAAGATTGGAGCCTGAATGAAATATAAAGGGACAGAAAGAAGGCAGATTCACGGCCTCCAACCTGGTCTGCCATGGAGACTTTCTCCACCATGATGCCCATCTGCCATGCTACCCTGCCTTGAAGCCAGCCAGCTATCGACTGAAACCTCTACAAATTGTGATCCAAAATAAACCTTTCCTCATTTAATCCTCATTTAGATGTCACATATTTTGTCTCAGAAACAAGAAAAGTAACTAAGATAATGTCTTTTACTGTACTAAATTTTAAAAATTTAAACAATCAGTATAGTATTTTATCATATTGCATATATGTTCATACACAAGTGCATATAAATGCATGTCCATGCCTGTATATAACAGAGAGGGGTCTATAAGATTTTGCATTTGTAGAATGAAAGGATTAGCATTTGGATAGACAAAACAAGCTTCTACCTATTGTAATATTAAGCATCTATGCAAGTGTTCCCTCCCCAATCCAGGGGAATGAAATTTCTCCTTCATGATGGTGGGATATTGTGAAGAGTGGGTACTTCATGATTTGGATCAAAAGTGTCCTCCAGAAGCTAGGTTTGGGGGCCTTACTGTTACTTGATTGGCTTTGGGAAGATTATTGGATCACAGAGGCTCTAACTTTATTGGTGGCTTAATCCAATGAAAGATTTATATTTTGATGGCATTATTGGGAGGTGATAGAATTTACGAGGTGAGGCCTAGTTGAAGGGACGGGTTGTGGGGCTGTGACCCTGGTGACTGCATCTTGACCCTGACCCTTTCGCTCTGGGTCTCTCTGTCTGTGTGCCCTGGCTGCAATGAATTGAGTGACTTTCCTCTGCTAACCCCATCCGTCGTGCTCTTTCTGCCTTGGAGCCAGCCAACCACAAGCTAAAACCTCTGAAACTAGGAGCCAAAGTAAACCTTTTCCCCTTTAAATAGTCTTCCTCTCATATTTGTTACATTGATGACAAACTAAAACAACCAGTGAGATGGAAATTGAGAACATTGAGTTTTCTTCTATGCCGGTCCCCACATTTAGCTGTGCGAGCTTCAGTGAATTTTATACTCTTGCATTGTCAGTATTCTCATTTCTGCATATGGATTCCTCAGGGCCTATTTTGCTGTGCACCATACAGCTCTATATGTGCACATATATCTGTATACCTAACTTTTTTCTCAAAGAAGAAGAGAAGTAGCTGCTTAATATTTTAACATTGCTTACTTTTCTTACTCAGAGCCCTCTATCACCCCTCTATAAAATTTGTACATTTTCTCTCTCAGCTCTCTTATTTCAAAAAAGTTACAAACTGTTTATATTAAAAAAAGAATCTCTAGGCTGGGGATATAGCTCAGTAGTATAGTGCTTGCCTAGCATAAGTGAGGTCCTAGGTTCAATCCAAAACACCATAAACAAACAAACTCTTTATTCATTTTACTACACAGAAATTGATGCAGTTGATAAAAGACAAAACATGAAAAGGTTTTAAAGCTTGGGAAGTCTTAGAAAATTCCAGTTGGTTCGTTGAAATGCAAAGAGATTTATATGGTTTCTTCCTTTCTTTTAGCTCAAAACTTATTTACAGAAGGACTAGAAGGTGGTAGTGCTATGGTTTGCATCTAGATGTTCTCTGAAAAACCTTATGTGCTCATAGTTGGGGCTTTTAGGAACTGGCTGGATCATGGGTATGTGATCCTGGGTTAAGAGTATATGATAACTAAAATAGTTTAGCATAGTTCTGGGTATGAGTAATTGAAGCCTTGCCCTAGATGTGGGTGGCAGTAATAAATAGCCTTGTACCCTGAATGGAATAAAAGGAAAGGGAGGCTGCTGCTTGCTGTTGCCTGCCCTGCCATAAACTATTTCTCCTCTGAAATGTCCCCTACCATGTTGCCCTGCCTTGGAGCCAGCCAACTATGGAAACCTCTACCAACTGTGAGCCAAAATAAACCTTTCCTCATTTAACTTTGAATGTCAAGTATTTTGTCTCAGAGATGAGAAAAGTAACTAAGACAGATTTTGGTTCCAAGAATGGGGTCATTCTTATGATGTTACCTGTCTGTTTGGTTCAGAAGATTTTGAAATTGGCTTGTGGGAAGAGTTTGAAAAAGTTTGTAGATGCTGACTGGACAAGCGACTCTGGAATGCTGCAAGCCAAGCTCAATGGCTGATTCTGAGCGAGGTCAGAGGACCAGAATGTCTATAGAAATGCAACCAGTAAAGACCAGGCTCGGTGGTTTCTCTTGTGAAGGACTGCATTGGTAACTGCCCTCCAGGTTATGTGTGACTGAAAATGTGTCTACATTTTGCTCACATCCAGAGAATTTGTCTGAGACAGAGATTAAAGGTGGTGGACTAATTAATTTTGTGTAAGAAATTTCAAGGCAGTCTAATGTTGAGGTGGTGACATGGCTACTATTGGGAGCTTTTAGTCAGTTTTAATTTGAAATGAAGAGCAAATGGCCCAGCAGAATGGTTTTAAAAGGTTTGAATTTGGCCAGAAATGAAACTTCAGTACAATTGCAGCCTGCAAAGATGGCACAGAAGAGTACCTGGTTTCTAAGAAGATTAGCAATAAAAGTCATGTATTTTGCAAGATGACAATAGAAAAGATCCTCTGAGCCATCACAAAAACCAGTAAGACCCCACACTTTGCAGCTTCAAAGTTGCAAAATTGAAAGACTTTGCTTTGAGAAGAGAGTCCCAGAGTACCATGTTCCAGAACGGCAACATCTTAGGGACGTTCTTCCTTGGGATGGCATTCGCAGCACTCAGCAATACAGGCACTCCACTCCTACAGCCAAGAGAGGTGGAAGCTTTTCTACTGCTTTAGCTGGCAACAGTCCTTGATATGATCCATGCTGTACTGGTTTTAGGTGCATGAAGTATGCAAGAATTGTGATGTCAGGAAGGTTTTCACTCAGGTTTCAGAAGACATGGGAGGCCAGCCAGTGTGCTCCAAGGAGGGAAATGTATGAAACTATGAGTGTGAAGCTGAAGGTGCAGTGGAGACCCCAGAAAGTAAAAGCCAGGAATGTGGATCTGCTGAGGAAAGCCGCAATGAGTGACCAAAGATAGCCCATGAGAAAAGCCATGGGTGCTACAACCACCAGGAGTACCTGTGACAGTTGATTGATTGTGTCAACATGAGTAGTTAATGCCCAACTAAATTGGCTCTGCATAGTTCTGAGTGTGGAAGACCCAACCTGGGGAGGATTATCGCCAGAATGATATAAAAAGGGATACGAAGGAGAAAGGATTCCTTCTGTTTTTTCTTAGGATCCCAGTCTTCCCTTTTACCTTGGACTTCATTTCTTGGCTTCCAGCACAGACTTTTCAGCCTCCAGTACCAACCTTTCAGCCGTCCAGTGCAGAGTCTTCAAATTTCCCACACAAAATTCTTTGGTCTCCTGATATGGACTCACATAGGACACTACACTGTGCAGAAAGACACTTCTACACCCAGGTGTGTGGGTGGCTATTGTAAGCCAATTTTGTAAATTCATTTTTTTTGTACCTGGAATTGAACTCAAGACCTTGCACTTTCCAGGCAAGCACTTGTGCCACTGAGCTATGTCCCTGGCCCATGTAAATTCTTATGTGTTTGTATAACTTGTGTTAAGTCTGTTTGCTCTAGTAAGCATGCACTGATACAGTACCTTAGCTAGAGCCACCTAAGCCTTTTGGAGTTTACATCTCTCCACAGGTTGCCCTGGTTAATAGACATGGAACTATAAGACTTAATGTTTGCCAGGCTGTATTTTGATTTTACTTTGGTCTCATTCCTGTCTATTCTCCTATCTCTATCTTTTGGAATAGGAATGTTTATCTTGTTCCACTGTATGTTGGAAGTGCTTAACTTTCTCTTAGTTTGTACAGGTACTCAGCTAAAAGTTTGGCTTAAATCTCAGGGAAGATTTTGGACTTGTATTTTTTAGCAGTGTTGAAACTGGTAGGACTTTTGGCGGTTCTCAGAGATGGCCTAAATGCCTTTAGCACAAAGGGATGTGCATCAGTCTTTTGGGGACCAAGATAAAGACATTATGGCTTATATGTAGATCTCCCCAAAGCCTCTTGTGCTCCTCGGTGGGGCTTTTTGGTACTGGCTGGATCATGGGAGTGTGCTGCTGGATTAAAGGTATGTGATAATTAAATTGGTTTAGCATAGTTCAGAGTGTGCATAAGCCCCACCCTGAATGTGCATGGCACCTATCAATACGCTTGTAGCATGAATGGAATAAAAGGGCAAGGAAGGCTGCTGCTTGCTGCTGCCTCCTGCCTGCCCTCCTATTGATGCCTCTCCTCTATGATGTCCTTGTGCCATACCAACTTGCACTGGAGTCACCTGACTATGGACCGAAACCTCTACAAATTGTGAGCCAAAATAAACCTTTCCTCCTTTAATGGGCCTCTCAGCAACAATGAAAAGTAACTCAGACAGACTACTTTTAAGCACTGAGATCAAGCATTATTGCAATCAAAGAGCTTACATTCTAAACAGTAAGAAATAGTATGGAGAAAATAAGCAAGGTATGATGACAGAATGTGTGTATGTAAAAGCACTGGAAGAAGTTGTAGTTTTTTAAAAGGGTGGCTACAAGATGTCTCACTAATATCATTTCAGCCAAAACATAAAAGACATCAAAAAATAAGTCTTGAGAATATCTGGAGAAGAGCAATCTAGCACAATGGACCTGAGCCAGAATCATTCCTGGTATAGTCTATTAAAAGCAAGGAAGCCAGTATAGATGGAGCTGAAAAAGTAGAAAAACAGAAGATGGGAGAGAGTTTGAAGAGGAGCTTGTTGTGTGGGTCTTGAAGAATACTATAAAGGCTTTGTATTTCATTCTGAGTGAGAAGAAAAATCGCTAGATGATTTTGAGCAGATGAATGTCATGATTGCAGTTGAATTTTTACAAAATCGTAGCAGGTTCTCTGTTAAGAATAAACTGTAGGGGGTAAGGGGCTGGGGATTTAGCTCCGCGGCAAAGCGTCTGCCTGGCAAGCCAAGGTCGTGAGTTCGGTTCCCAGTACCGGAGAAAAACAAAAACAAACAAACAAAAAAAAAAAAACTGTAGGGGGCAAGTTCTAAATACAAGGATTATTTGGGAACATTTTGCTATGATTCACATGAGAAAAAATGAGATAGCTTTGATGGGAATAAAAAAATAGCAAATAGAAAGTGTTGATTTTTATATCCATTTTGGATGTACAAAGCACAGTATTTCCACATACACTGGATATGGGCAGTAAAAAACGGAAGGAATGCCATTGAGGATAACTCTAGAGTTTTTGGCTCCAAAACTGAAAGCATGCAGTTCTCATTTACTATACATGAAAGATAGTGGAAGAAATAGGTATCTTAATGTTAAGGCCAAGGTTTCAATTTTGAATATGTTCAGCTTGGGATGCTTACTGGACATCCCAGTAAAAATGTCAAGTTGACAGATGAGTTTGTCTTTCAACAGAGATGTGAAGGCTGGAGACAAAAATTTAAGAATTATTAGAAAACAAATAATAATTTTAATGGAGATTGCACTAAACTTATCCAGCAAGGGAGAAATTGAGAGCAAAGAATTCTCCACAAAGACTGAGTCCTGAAACACTACAATGTTAACAGGAAGGAGAGTAGGAGTGTGGGATGTTGGGAAGACTAAGTCAGTAAGTGCTTTATAGGTAAGAATATGTCCACTTACATCAAATTTTGGGTGCAGGTAATTAAGATGCACCTGGACATGTGGATTTAGTAATATGGAGGTCCTAGCAATCTTGACAAGAGTAGTTTTCAGATTAGTAGTGAATATGAATACCTAAGTGGAATGAGTTCAAGAGAATAGAAAGTAAGAATTTCTAACTTAGAACTTTGCTTAAAGGATGTGTTTTTAATGTGAGAAATATGATATACATGCAAAAGTATATCAAGCATAAAGATAGTTTAATAAATGACTATGCAGGGAGAACCTGGATAATCACCACCTAAGTCAGGAACTACAGCATTTGAACATTTTGAGATATTAATATTGGCCCTTCTTGATCAAAACCTCGTCTTTGCCTCTAATGCTAACCACTGTCTTAATTTTCTCGATTGTTTCCTCAGTAGTCTATATTTTTGCTAGAAAAACGTGTATCCCTAAAAACCTATTGTTTAGTTTTTCTGGATTTTGACATTTAGACATATGTAGTCACATTGTATGCATCTGTACCTACTTCTTTCTTGAATATTGTTTTTCAGATAAATTCATATTGCCATCTTTATTTGTACTGGTTTACTGTTCTATGATATTCCACTGTCTCATTCTATGACTCTCTTTTTCTCTCTCTGTCTCTCTCTCCATATATATACATATGTATATATACATATATGTATGTATTACATATATACATATTATATATATATATATATTCTGTTGATGGATATATTTGAGTATTTTGGCTTACACCCTGTACCACATTCCTGTGGCCAACATCAGATTCCAGCTGTCACTTTGGTCAGCAGTACCCCTGCATGCTAGAACAAAAGTCAATGTTCACAGTCACTCTAGATTTTTGTTTTTTTCTTTTGCTTCAAGTTGTTTTCCAAAGCCTCAGCAGATTGCTTGACCTACTAGCAGGTCAGTAAAAAAAGAACATAAAAATTAATGCTCTTATGTTCTTTTCTCAACCAATGAGGGACAGCAGTTTTTTGGTGAATACTATGCAGTTTTTTTATAGCATAAATGAGCCCCAGTTGCTCAGAATACCATTATTAACCAATAATACAAACTTTATTGCTTTTCCCTCTTTTATTGTTTCCATGTACTCAGTTCTACTTCCTGAGGTCACCTCCCAAATAAACTACCTCAATCAGTGTCTCAGACTCTGCTTTAAGGGCAACAAAACAAAGATAAAAATTTTATAAATAATGCATCAGTGAATATTATTCTACATATCTCTTGGGACACCTGTGTTCAAATGCCTCTGGGGTAGGGTTCAGCAAACATTTTCTGTATAGGGGTAGATAATAAATATTTCAAGTTCTGCTGGCCACAAATAATCTCTGTCACATATTCTTCATTGGGTTTTTGTTTTGTTTTGTTTTTCACAGAGCATAAAATGCAAAAATTTTATGAGTAAACTGGCTCAAAAAGTATAGCTCATCAATCTCTGCTCTAGGGTATACACATGTGAATAAAACTGCTAGATCAAAGAGTCTACATATTGTACATTTCCAGAGAAATGATGTAAAATGTCAAGTTATTCCACAGCTTTGACCACATTTGTATTTGACAAAAATGTTTAATTTTAGCTGTTCTTTTGAGAGCTTATTAGTATCACAGGGTGGTTTTATTTTGAATTTACTTTGTATTAATCAGGTTGAGAAAATTTGAAATATTTAATGACTAATTGGCTTTTTGTGTTCAACTAGGACCTGCTCAATTCATTGTTTTTTGTTTTTTTCCCTGTACCGGGAATCGAACTCATGACCTTGCGCTTGCCAGGCAGGAGCTGTGCCGCTGAGCTAAATCCCCAGCCCCTCAATTTGTTTTTTGAATTTTCTTCTGGTTATTTATTGTTTTCACATTGATTAAAAGAAGTTCTTTATATATTTTGGATATGAATGTTGTTCATTTGTCTGTGTTTCAGATAACTTGTCTCACTCCATGACTTGTACTTTCACTATATTGATTGTAACTTTCAATGAGCAAAATTTCTAAATTTTATTGAGGCATGAATTATCAATGTATTTTATGAGTCTGTTTAAGAAGTTCTTCCCTGTCTTAAGGTCATAAGGATATTTTTCCGTTTTCTTCTAGAGCTTTATCATTTGTTTTCAAATCACATTTTAGTCTAAAATTTGACTGCAGCTATATTTTGTATGTAATTTGAGTTGAGGAGTTACATTTCATTTTGTTTATATTTGGACCTCAATTACCTTATTAACATTTGTTTAAAAAATTATCTTTGCCCCACTACTGGGTTATGACAAATGACACTTTTACAATGTTGAACATTCAAATATAGGTGTATATTTGTTTAATGTCTTTCAATAATGTTTGTAGATTCCTATGAGAATGATTCTTATGAGGATGTTTTGAGTTTATTATGTACAGTTTTATCATTTTTACTTTAATTTTTTTCTATTTTTCCAGCTTGATTAATGTATGATTGGTAAATTATAATTGTAAATATTTATAATCTACAATGTGATGTTTTCATATATATATACACACATATATGATGAAATGGTTATCACAATCAATATACATATCTATCACCTGACCTAGTCATCCCTTTTTTGTATGCATGTGTGATGATAACAGTTTGAGGTATACTGTCTTAGAAAATGTTGAGTAAGTGTATTTACTAATTATGGTCACCCTGCTGTGTATTCATTCTTCAAAATTTAATCATAATCTAACTGAAAGTTTGTTCTTTTCTTTTCTTTTGAGATAAGATCTCTCTGTGTAGTTAGGATGGCCATGATTTCTCCGTGTAGCCCAAGGTGGCCTCAAAATTGCAGTGATCCTCTTACCTCAGCCTCCCAAGTGCTGGGATTACAGGCATGCACCACTACACCTGGCCAAAAGCTCATACTCTTTGACCAACGTTTTCCATCTTTCTCCATCCCCCACCTCCTGATAAGCACCAGTCTACCTTCTAGTCTCTATTACCATGAGTGCAAACTATTTTTAGATTCCACATATAAATGAGATCATGAAGTGCTCATTTTCATTTGTCTGGCTTATTTCACTTAACACAGTGACCTCCAGTTTCATCCATACTGTTGTAAATGACAGCATTTCTCTTCTTAAAACTGAATAATCCAGTGAGTGTGTGTGTAAATTATTTTCAAAATAGAAGGAGTAACTTTTGGTGTCCTATTGCATTGTAAGGTGACTATAGTTAACAATATTGTGTTGTATACTTCAATATAGAACAGAAGGTTTGCTAAGATAGATATGCTAAATACTCTGATTTGGTTACTATACCATATGTGCATTAAAACATCAGGTTACACCCCGTAAATATATACTATTATGTGCCAATTAAAAAGAAACAAAAATGTTTGAAGCAGGGCATGGTGGTGCATGCTTACAATTCCAGGACTTGGGAGGCTGAGGCAGGAGGCTTCCTGGGAGCTCAAGAACAGCCTTTCTATATAGTGTTTTCAAGGCCAACCTGAACATAGTGAGACCCTGTCTCAAAAAACAAAAACAACCAAAAAATAAAAGAAATAGTTTTAATTATGTGGAATCTCTTACATTTCCAATATAAATTTAAGGATAGTTCATCAATTTTTTCCCAAAAAAGCCTCCTGGGATTTTGATAATAATCACACTGAATCCATTGAGGAATAATTATATCTTAATAATATTAAGTCTTCAATCTATGACCATGAAGTATCTTTCCATTTATTTATGTCTTTTTACATTTCCTGTATCACATTTTGTAACTAGTGACCAGCAGAAATTTCTTTAAATGTCTTGCAAGCTTTTCTTAGGGGCCCTATGTTCGTGTCAGGATATGCCTTCAGTACTCAACCAGGATGTGTCCAACTTTGCCCGGTCACGTGCCACGTGCTTTTGCAGAGCCATTTTCGTTATATCACAATTTCTTTTCTTTGTGATGTGTTATTGTTAGAGAACTGTTCTGGTGTCCACTTTGCATGTATCATACTATATTTCCCTCACAATATCTTTATAAAGTAGATAATATTGCCCTCATGCTAAATCTCAGCTATATCTTTTAAGTGGCTGAGACAGGACATGAATTCCAATATGACTTAAGAATTTATACTCTGAACCCCAACCCTACTATCATTTTTTTAGAAACAGAAAATCAATTACGCTATCTTTTCATTTTGGATCAGGGAAAGCATTTTAATCCCCTCCTCACGGTGAAAAGACACCCATCTAAATATTGTGTAAAATCCCTGAGGGGTGAAAAATCACTTTTGCAAAGCAGCAAGACATTCAGTTTCCCTCAGGTGCCAAAGGAATCAGCACCTCATGCTTTCTTACCGCCGCAAACACTAACAATAACTTCTGAGTGGCTATAGTTCTAACTTTCCTCACTAAATCTTAACGCAGATTTTGTTTCTTCTGACATCACCAATTCTTCTCCTCTTTTATTTTCATCACCCCCATGGATATGTGTGAATGTGTACCTCGCAATCTCTTTCCTGGAGACGAATTTTATAAAAATCTTGACTGATAGTTTAAATAATTATCCTAACCCTTCATCCCATTAAGGTATCCTCAAGATTTACATTCATTTTATGATTTGGAGGAATGGATGCAACATTATTTGTGCTAAATTGGTTCCTCCAAGAAGCATATAAAGGTGAAAGAAAAACAATTGGATTCTGTGAAAAATAAACAGGGAGAAAGAAGGAGAGAGAAAAACTTCTTACTACGAAACAAGTATGGCATCAATGAAAAAAGAGTCAAAGAGAAGTAAGATATCATGGGAAAATTCTCTGTTTTGTACAGGCTTACAGGGAGTCCATAAATCAAAGTAGGCTGTTAATGGAATTACATGTCCCGAAGTGCAACAGCACCACTGTTACATTCAGTCACCGGCACGGAACTAACAGGATTAGTGGACCTAGACAGGTGGCAGCTAAGGCTGCCACTCAACTATGTTCCCACAACAGGATATCTATCTAGGTGCGCTGTCACGGTTGTCACAGTGTAGCATACCTAGATTCACATCTCATATGATCACTTAGTTCTGTAAAGTATTAAGACTCATTGAACAATTTAAAAGTAGACTGAAACCACTAAGAATTTTTAATACTAATTCTAGATTACAAAAAAACCCACAAATTGTGTTTGTAACATTATTAAAATGTATGTTGAATTTATATAATTATAAAGTAGCTTTAAAATAATAAAATAAAAATATTCCTTAGAATCCACCATGAGTGTCATAAACATATCATTGACCCATTATATTATTCTCTAGTGAAAAAGTTGATGTTCAAAAAGACAGATTATAGATTTATAGATTTCATGGAGTTACAAAATTCAATTATGTCCGTCATGAGTAACTGTGTAAACTTATATGTGTTATGCAATAATTTTAACTCAGTTTCATATATTAGTTGCAGATGAAAAGTAAAGTATCACAGTCATATATCAGAATATCATATGAAAGACCGACAAGAATCAATTGAGAAAAAATTCCACATGGTAACAAGATGAGAATAGCATTCAGAACACTTTTTCTAGTACTGGATCTAATAAGTATCTGTGTAGAAAGGCAAGTCCTCTTTGCTGGATCTCATATATTTTAAGTTTCAAATCATGAAATTCAACTAGATGATTTCTGCCCAGCCTTCTTCTATGGCAGATGCTGATGACATTTATCACTATGTCTGCTTCTCCTGCCTTTCTGGACTCATAAGAGTCTTTGCCCAATTTCTTAAAGCTTAGGTGTTTGTTTTGGCCAAGGCACTGTGGGCAAAAGTGATATATGACCTGACGTTCTCTGTGTTATCCATTCCCTTGCTGCAGCTACCAACAGGGTTCCAGATGGTGTAACCCTTGACCCTTGAGGGAAAATCATATGGAGCAGAGAACCCTGTTAACATATAATGGATATGGCGCCTGCCTGGCAAGTGCAAGGTCGTGAGTTCAGTTCCTGGTACCGGAGAAAAACAAACAAAAAAACAAAAAACAACAACAACAAAAAAAACATATAATGGATATGTAGTGAGAAGAAGAAAAGCACCTTGTTCATTATAAACCACTGACACTTGCAGGCTATCTGCTTCTCCTAGCATAACCTAGCCTTTCCTACCGGATACAAACAATTGTACCCTAAGTAAAATTCTTCCATAACAACAACCAACAGTCCTATGATAGATGGCGTCAGCTTTGAAAGCCAGTTCGATTTGGCAGAAAAGATGCTACCTGAGGTTGGAAAATGAAGATGCATTAATGAAACATTTGCCAAATTGATCTTTCATGGGTTGGAAAGCAATTGATGTGCATAATGAACTTTCAGCTTACAAGTGACTAAAAAGCAGAATGTTAGTAGCAGCAGTTAGTTGCTTTGGCAGTTTTTGACAAAGAAAAATAATGAGCTCAGAGAAAAGATAAAAGCAGAGAATAAAAGATTATAGGCATTGCAAGCCTTGAAAAAGTAAACACTTCTTGGAAGAGAAACAACCAGAGAAAAAAATGTGAGGTTTTAAAATACGAAGTCCATGTAAAACTGATCCTTGACACACAGATCAAACTACTGAAGGAACTCCACACCTATTATTAAGTTCTGCAAATGGACTTAGGTACTTCAAGATAAAGGTTGAATTAAGAGTGATGTATCCAGTACATTTTTCCGTGGAATGAAATGACTCAAGCAGAAGATTTTAAGAGAATGCCTGTCATTCTGAGTCCCTAGAGGCTTAAGTAACTGGCCATTAATTTGAAAGATACAAAGGGAAGCATTAAAGTAAAAAAAAAAAAAAAAGACAGTTTTAAAACAGTACATTGAACAGGAAGAACTGCTGCTCAGATTTGGGGCCCATGAACTGACTATAACAAAATAGATGAGATTTACTAAGTTTTTATGGGAATCATATTAACAATTGAAGCACACCACTAGGACTGCTAAGATTTAAAAGGAAACTTGGATCCTCAGGCATTATGGTGATTTAATTCTTTGAGAAATCCTCTCTGCCCTTAAGTAGTCATATAACATGTGACTTAATTCATATGTGGCAAATTCTGTACAGTGTAAGCAGTGACAATAGAGAAGAATGGGCTGGGAAGCCATTCACAGAGAGCAGGATCATTTCTGTTAATGTCTTGCTTTGGATGTTAAAATATGAATAATTTAATTTTGTAGCCTTGGAGGTTGTCAAGTAGCAAAGACATAAATTACTCAATAAATACTTAGGATTTCGTGAATGTGAATATAGAAGGCAACTTCTAGGATTTTGATAACTAATCCAGAAGGAAATTATACATTTAGAGGTTATAATATTCTTCTTATGACATCGTACAGATAATTAACCCAATTTTGACCAGTAAAAATTCTAAGTTTTATTAGAATTAATGGCTTTTCCTCTCATGGAGTTTCTTGGTCCAAAATCTAAAAATGTGTGCTTGAATTTCAGGTTGTAGTGGGCTAGATAGCTTAGGCTAACCCACTCACTCAGAACTACACTAGCTGATTAAAGTATAAAAATCACCTGCTTGAATGTAATTATGAACTAAAAAGAAATCAGACAGTTACTGCGTGAGGTTTGCTATAGCATGGAAGATTTGGAGGTGTGTGGACATATGGAGCCACATTTTTCTATGGCAAAATTGGCAAACTACGAAGCACAGGCCATATTGAGGCCACCTCGTGTGGATTTTTTTTTTCAATTTTATTAGTACATGTTTGCAATTCATGCAGTTTACAATCATCTTGGGAGTTATTCAATGAACATATCACAGCTTATTTCTCCCCCTTCGTCCCTGCCTCTCCCCTCACTCCCCCAGTGGTTCCCTTATCCCCTTTTTCATACTTGTCGATTATTTGTCTTAGGTCATGTTATGGTATATAACATTTGCATTAATTAGGATTATTAAATTCATGTACATGACAAATCTTTATTTGTCTTATCTTCCCTATTGCTTCTCGGCCTTTTGGCTAAGATCAAGTGCGTCTTATTTTCCCTTCCCCTCCTCCTCACCCGTCATCCTAGTTCTCTTGGATGACTTCCCCATTGCTAGAGACCTGTCCCCTTATTGATATCATTTACTTTGTACTATGCCTCACTCCAATGAGAGATACTGTACAGTATTTAATCTTGTGTGTCTGATTTATTTCACTCAATTTTATGTTTTCTAGGTGCGTACATTTCCCCATGAGTGGCTCAAATTTGTCATTCTTTATAGTTGAGCAGAATTCCATTGTATATAGAAACCACATTTTGTTTATACAGTCAGCTTTTGATGGATATACAAGCTTGTTTCCAGGATTTAGCTATTACAAATTGTGCTGTTGTAAACATTAGTATGCATGTATCACTGTAGCATGAAATTTAAGTTATTTGGGCAAGATACCTAACAGGGTGATGGCTGGGTCACGTGGAATTTCTAATTTCACTTCTACTAAAGCTCTCCATACTGATTTCCAGAATGGTTGTACTAGTTTACATTCCCTCCAACAATAAATGTGGATACTTTTTTCACCAAAGCCACACCAGCATTTCTTGTTTTCGATTTCCTAATGATTGCCATTGTTTCTATAGTAAGACAGAATCTTGGTGCAATTTTAATTTGCTTTTCTGTAATGCCCAGAGATGTCAAAAATTTTTCATATATCTATTGATCATTGTATTTCTTCTCTTGTGAAGTGTCTGTTTAATTTTATTGCCCATTTATTCACTGGTTTTTTCATTTTAGGAGGTTTATGTATTGATCGATTTATTGTTTTATTTATTCATTTATTTATTTGTACATTCTAGAAACAAATCCTCTGTCTCAGGAGTGCTCGCAAAATTTTTTTCCCATTCTGTAGGATATCACTTCACTCTACTGACCAATTCTTTTGCTGTATAGAAACTTTTTAGTCTGATCTAATCCCACTTGTTGATTCCTGCTGTTATTTCTTATACAGGTGATGTTCTGTTTAAGTAATCCTTTCCTACACCTATGTCTCCAAGTGTTTTACCTATTTTGCTAATGTTTCTGTTTTAATGTTTAGATCCTTGACCTATTTTGATTTTTATTTAGTATGTGGGAGAGACTAGGGTCCAGTTTTATTCTTCTGCAAACAGATAACCAGTTTTCCCAACACAACTTATTAAATAGGCTATCTTTCTTCCAACACATGCTTTTGGCCCCTTTGTCAAAAATCAGAGAGCTGAACGTGTATAGTGAGGTTTCTCTATCCTCGATTCTATTCTATTGATCTGTATATCTGTTTTAGTTCCAGTGCCATGCTGTTTTTATCACTATGACTATGCAGTATCGCTTGAAGTCAGGTATTGCTATGCTGCTGGGGTTTTTTTTCTTATTACTCAGAATTACTTTGCCTATTCTGGATCTATTCTGATTCCATATAAATTATAGGATTGTTTTTACAACATCTGTAAAGCACACTGTTGTTATTTTGATTGGGGCTGCCCTGAATCTGCATAACAGTTTTGAAAGTATGGCTATTTTGACAGTACTTCTTCTGCCTATCAGTAGCAGGAGGCATGTTTCTATTTTTTGATGTCCTTTTTGATCTCTTTCTTTAGGGTGCTGTAGTTTTCTTTGTAGAGATCTTCCATTTACTTGGTTAGATTAATTCATAGATATTTCATTTTTCTTGAGGCTACTGGAAATGATATTGTTTTCATAATATCCTTCTCTTTTTGTTTTTTGTTTTTTCCTGGTATTAGGAATCGAACTCACAACCTTGCGCTTGCCAGGCAGGCACTGTGCTGCTGAGCTAAATCCCCAGCCCCATAATATCCTTCTCATCCCATTCCTTTTTTGGTATACACAAATGCTAATGATTTCTGTGTTTTGAGCTTGTATCCTGCTACTTTGCTAAAGTTAGTTACTAATGTTAAGAGCTTTGGGTGCAATTCTTTGGGTATTCTACCTAGGGTATCATGTAATTGGCAAATAAGGCTAATTTGAGTTCTTCTATTCCTATATGTATCCCTTGTACTCCTTTCTCTTCCCTAATTGCACTGGCTAATATTTTAATACTATGTTGAATAGAAGAGGTGATAGTGGACATCCTTGTCTTTTTCCTGATTTTAGGGGGAATACTTTTATTTCTTTCCCATTTAGTCTTATGCTGACTATTGGTTTGTCATAAATCACCTGTATAATATTCAAGTATTGTTCTTCTATACATGTTTTCTTTAGGATTTTATCACAACATTTGGTTTTGTTGAAACTCTTTTCTGTGTCTATTGATATGATCATATGGGTTTTTACCTTGCTCCTGCTTATGTGATGTATTACATTTACTGACTTACATATGTTGTACCATCCCTGCATCTCTGAAATGAAACCCACTTGATCATGATGTCTGATCTTTTTGATAATGTACTGCAATCTATTTGCCAATAACTTGTTGAGGATTTCTGTGCCTTGTTCATTAAAGAGACTGGTGTATAATTTTCTATTTTAGTTGGCTTTTTAGCTGGTTTTATGATCTGGGTGATACTGGTTTCTATAAATGAATTTTGGAGCATTCCATCCCTTTTAATTTCCTCGAAGAGCTTGAGAAATATTGGTGAAATAAAATCCTTAAAGATTTTTGTAGAACTCAGCAGTAAATTCATCAGGTCCTGGTGGTTAGATGAGTAATTTTAGGCCCTAAGGGGATGGTTTGGAGGGGAGAACAGTGGTACATGAGGAGAAAAGATTAAAGTGAGTTCTGTTTTTTCTGAAGTACTTTTAGTTGAATTGAAGGTTTAGAATTCAAGATTTTCAGAGGATATTTTGCAAGGGCAACGGTAAGATATGAGAGAAGGTGTTTCACTTTGTGGTTAAGGAAAGCTATGTGGTTATCAGAACTTGTTTTTGGGAGGATGATATGATAGGTAAGATATAGAAAAGCCAAAGTCTTAAGATGGGAAGGATCGAGGAATTGTTTCAGTGAGGATAGGAATGACTGTGAGAGAGCTATGGTTTTAGTTGATTTTCTCTGAATCTGTCTGATGTGACTCCTCCTCTATTCAGCCATGTTCTCTTTTACACCTCCTGTTTTTAACATAGTTTTACTGCAATATATTCATGTCTATTTCTTTATGTATTATTTGTGATTGCTTTATGTTTGACTACACAGTAAGACCTGAGGGCCTATAATGCTTATAATATTTATTCATTGATTAATAAATATTGGGTGATTCTAGAGGAAATATGTGAGAGTTTCAGATGCTGAGCACCACTTTTGAAAGATTTTAAGATTTAGAGAGAAAGGATTTGGAATCTAGCCCCCACTGACAAATAGAATATTTATTTTCCTGGAATTGTATTGAGTTGATCTGACATGGTCATTGCTGTCAAGAATTCCACAGAAGCACATGTAATTCTTTTATGGTAGGAGATTATTTCTGCACACAATTATACATATATAATTCTCAGAGACACAAGAAAAAATTACATACAAAGTAGTCCAAGGCTACATTAACAAAATTAGCAAAAATAACAAACAATAGAAAGATATTGAAATGGGTTCTAGACCCAATTTAAAACTTGATATTGAAGAGAACTTTCACACCATCAATTTAGCAAGGTTTGTAAAAAGTGTTTTTAACAAATTAATTAGATGATTGGCAAATGTCTAGTAGGAGGAAGTGGTGCTTTTTTCACAGCATGTTAACACATTGAATCATTGTCTATGTCATATGTATCTAGGCCTCTCTGTCATATTTCTGTATCCTTAGAGGCATGAAATTTAGGTTTTCAGCTAAATTGATATAAACCAGTGGTGCTGTTCTTATTTACTTATTAAGTCACCATGAGGTATCTTGTCTCTTGTCTGGTTTCTGATGGGCCAATAAGATCAATCTTGTAGTTTAAATCAACAACTGAAAACAAACTTTTATGCAGACAAGTAGAGCTAAATGAAGTTAAAATATCAATGGAAGTTGTATCATAAAGAAAGTTGCTTATGAAAAATCTGAAGTATAAATAAAGAGCCAAATAAAAGATAGATAATAGGAAGTAGAAAGGCACATCTTTCTCAAATGGGAAGGTGATCATAAGATGGAGAGAGGAGGAAAAAGGGGGGAGGAGAGAAAAAGGGAATGAAAAAGCAATTAAGATATGTTCTGCTCATGTACCACCTTCACAGGAGGAATGTAAACATTGCATACTGCACATATGTATGAATAAAATGAATAAAGAATAAATGCAAGGGTTTTTTAAAGAAATTGCTTAAAATAAACATGATATCTACCTGACAAGAGAGAAATAAGATTATCTAAAATCACACAACATAAAGTCTGTTTTAAATTGCTCTAAAGTATGTCCAGATTTACTAAAGGCAAGAAAAAAATGAAGAGAGCCAAAAGTAGCTCTAAGAATGCTGACAGTGGGAAATTGCCATAGAGGGATGCGGGTTAGGTGTCAGTCTAAGCCTTAGCTCCTCTGCATGGTGAATCCAAGCTCCTGAGACAGACCAAGCGGGTGAGTCAAAATGGTAGTATCACTCTTAATTTGTAAATGATGCTCTCCCAGTCTAAGGGGAAGATATTTTGCAAGCATGAGGCTTGCCATCATAGTTTTCTGCATCCCTTGTGTTCTTTCTCTCAGTTGGCACATCAACAGCTCTGACCTTTAAAGTCATCCTTTACTGAGCCAGAGGGATGAAAGTCCAGCCAAATGTTGAGAAGGAATGGAGAGGAAAGCAAATGCTTTGCAGACGTAGCCCATTTCCTACTCTGACAACAGCATCCTCTTTTAGCCTACTAAACAACTTAGGCAATTTTTAAATATAGAATAGTAGATAGTTGCCAAGGCTTGCCCTTTCTTCTTTGATACTTATTGCTTTCTAGATTTCTTCAATATTCTTTCAATGTCAATTACTTTACCTTCTTTGGGAAAATTTGTTATAAAATGTGAATTAATTATTATGCTGTCAATTCCTGAAATTATCTTTTTTACTTAAATTTTCTTAAGTTTTAGTTAAATTTTAACTGATACACAAAAAACACATAAAAATGGTGCATATTAAAGGGATCATGTGGTGTTTCACTACATGTATACATCGTCTAAACAGATTCAACACACATATCTCCTCAAACATTAGTTACATTTTTATACTCTCTTCCAGCTTTCTGAGATGTGTTGTGCATATTATCTACTGTCACCTTGCCATGCAATTGTGTACCAGAGTTTCCTCTGCATGTCTAAATGTGATTTAGTACTCATGGATAACCTTTCCTCATTTCCCTCCCTAATCTTCCAGACCTTTGGTAACTACTATTCCACTTTTAACTTCCATGAGAACATCATCTTTAGATTCCACATATTTGTGAGATTATGCAGTGTCTTTGTATACCTGCTCTATTTTGCTTAATACAAAATCCTGCAGGTTCATCTGTGTTCTCAAACATGAATGCTTTTTAAAGACTGCATAGTATTCTATTTGTACATGTAGCACATTTTCTTTATCCATTCATCATTTGATGGATACTTAGATTGTTTTCATTTCCTAGCTATTGTGACTAAATCTGCAGTGAATATGAGAGTGCAGATACCTTTGGATATATACCCAGCAGCAGGATGGCTGGATCACAGGGTAGTTCTGTTTTAAATTTTTTTTAGAAACAGCCATGCCACTTTACAGAATGGGCTGTACTAAAATAATTTATATTCCTTCCAACAGTGTAGAAGTGTTCTCGTTTCCCCACATTCTCACCAGCACTTATTTTCCTTTATCTTGCTTTAAACCTGCCACTCTTATCAGAGTGAGATGTTATTTCATGGTTGTTTTGATTTGCTTTTTACTGATGACTAATGATATTGAACATTTTTCTCATGTACCTGTTGAGTGTTTTTATGCCTCCTTTTTAAAACTGTCTGTCTACCGCTCATTTTTAAATCAGATTGTTTGGCTTTTTGGTATGGAACTGTTGAATTTCCCATATACTGTAGATATTAAAGCATTGTCAGAAGTAGAGTTTGCAAATATTTTCTCTCATTCTTAGATTGTCTCTTTACTCTGAAGGTTGTTGATTATTTCCTTTGGTGAGCACAAGCTTTTTAGTTTGATGCAACTCCATTTGACTATTTTTAGATTTTCTGTGCTTTGGGAGGTCTTACCCAAAAAATCTTTTCTCATTTCAATTATCATCTACTAAAATGATTGTAAACCTTAGCAGACCAATATCAATTAATAAAGTTGAGTAATAAAGTTTCCCATTATGCCAAATGTGGTGGCATATACCTGCAATTCTAGAACTGTGCAAGGCTGAGGCATAGTCTTGCTAAGTCCCTAAGATGCCTGAGTGGGGCTTGAACTTTCAACATTCCTGCCTCATCTATGAGCTGCCTGTTGCTGAACTGGGCTAAGTGCCAGAGTTTTATAACCAGCTGCGAGTGATGCTAGCTGGAATATGGGTGCAGTCGATGGGGTTGCATGTCTCCATCTGTCCCTGGGGTTATTGCAGTGACCCTATCTGTAAGCACTGGCTTGTGAGTAGTGACTGTTAGGTTTGTCCAGTGTCAGTCTTCTCTAGATTGGCCTTGAATGTCAAAGCAAAGTCTTATGCTTACTACTTTTACTGTCACAGAATGGAACTTTGCTCCACACAGTGTCATGCATAGGCCTGGAGTGCTAGTTGGGGTGCTATTGGGGAATGCAATCTTTGACCACCAAGGCTGATACTAAGTTGAGTTGCACCTAAGTCTTACAGTAGCAAGGGCCTGAATAGTCTCTCAAGTGTGCAGCCAGACCCGTGCCACAGCTAATGATGATACAGGCTGAAATTATAATCTAACCCACCATGGTGCAGTTTTTGCCTGGTGCAAGATCAATCTATAGGCTCCATCTATGAGCACTGCCTGGGGATAGCATGATGCTCAAGCTTGGAAAACAGGTAGCTGAAGACAGACTCTTGACCACTAAGACTGACATTAAGCTAGGTTTCACTTGAGTCTCACAGTCATGGAGACCTTCACAGTCTGGGACAGTGGGGTGACAATGATGTAGGCCACTCCAAGGCTAGCAATGGTGCAGGCCAAAACTCACGTGCGTTCCATCAGTGTACAAGTCGCTGCCTGCAGCTAGACAGATCTAAAGCATGAGCCTTAAGGCAAAGTCCTGTGTTAGTGTTCGGGCCTGTTTCCCAGTGGTTGGAATCTTGCTCCCTACTCTGCCAGTAAGGTTGGAGAAGGGATGGTGGAGATAGTCAGCCACCACCTGGCTAATGCAGTTCATTGGTGAGTCTGCAGATATTGGGCTTAGGGGTATGGATCTTGGGTCTTACCCCTTGGTGAATTTTACAGTTTTGGACTGGATTTGAAGTCTAAGATCTGGACTTAATTTCCTCTCCTCCTATAAGAGGGTGGCTTCTCTCTGCATGCTGTTTGGAGTTGGATGAGGGGGAGCACTGACAGTTATTTCTTTCTTGTCTTCATGAATGCAACTTTTCTATTATAATAAAACAATGTTCTGTGTTCTCTCGCCTGGCTTTCTGAGATCCTGTGAAAGTACTTTTGTGTGTGAACAGTTGTTTCAGTGGGTGTGTCTATGGGAAGGTGATCACCGAGGGGTTTACTCAGCCACTCTTTCTTCTTTCAACTGCTACTCTGATTATTTTAAAATAACACTAGAGATCCTGATATTTGGTCCTAACCTACATTTCTGCTGTTTTTGCATGTTTTTCTCTATCTCCCTAAAAGACAAATTTAGTTTTCCTGGTTGTTGATCTCAATAATCATGCATTTATGTTTTAACTGATCCATTCATATGTGGAATGGTAAGTACCATGATCATTGTGGTATGGCTTTGCTGATCATATCACTTCAATTAGCTTTGATCCCTGGGTTTCAGTGTAACTCTTGGTTAATATTTGTCCTTGCATCTGTCCCTCTCCCTTAAAATGGAAAGAACACTTTTACCTCTAACTGAGATATTATTGTCAAATATGAAAGACTACAGAGGACAGTGCTTAAGTGTTTGGATTCTAGGAGACTTCCTATGTTCAAATTCCAGTATTACATTTATTTGCTGTGTGACCACAGCAATTTATTTTAGCTACTTGCTGAACATTTGGATTGTTTCCAGATTTTGGCTCTCATGAAAAGGAAATAAATCAATCTTTAAAATTTTCTACTGTCTTCTATTTCTTTGCTGAAAGAAACTGTCATGAGTCCTTGATTGTTCAATATTGCATGTCTCTATCTGCTTTCATGAGAAACCACTTTGAGGATATCAATATGTAATACAAGAAGCATTGTTTATTTCCTACCACTTTGTTTGTAACTCTGTATTGTCTGTACTGTTCTCTTGCTATTTTGTAAAAGGTTGTCTGTCTGTTAATGTTTTCCTCCTTTTACTTTTAAAATAAAATTGCATGAAATCTTTATTTTTAAAAAATTATCAATAAAAATTATGCACATATTTGTGGTGTACAAGTGACATATTATATGTGAGTACATTGTAAAATGGTAAATCAAGTGATTTAGCAAGTATATTACTTCACTTATCTTTTTTTGTAGTAACAATGCTTAAATCTACTTTCTTGTCAATTTTCAAGTACATAGTATTTTATCACTAATTATAGTTACTGTAATGTACAATAGATCTCTGGAACTTATCCTTCTTCTGAAACTGAAACTGTATATCCTCTGACTAATCTATCTCCAACTCTACCAAAACAATCCATAGGTAATCATCATTTTACTCTATTTTTATGAGTTTTATTTATTTATTCATTTATTTATTTATTTTGCTTTTGACACAGAGTCTCACCCTGTCATTCAGGCTGTCCTTGAACTCACTCTATAGCTTAAGCTGGCCTTGAACTTATGGTGATCCTCCTGCCTCAGTCTCCTGAATGTTGGGATTACAGGCATGTACCACCACCCCCAGTGAGTTTTAATTTTTTGAGATTCCATATGTACATGTAGTTTATTAGTCAGACTTCTATCACTTTAACAAAATACCTGAGACAATTAACTTACAAAGTGAAAAGGTGTGTTTGTCTCAGGGTTCTGGTGATTTCAGTCTAAGATCATGTGACTCTAAGTTTTGGGCATCCAGTGAAAGTGGCCAGGGGTGCATGGCAGAGCAAACCACTTACACCATGAGCTAGGAAAAAAAGAGAGGAAGAGACCTAGCTCCCACAATCACCTTCAAAATAATGCCTCTTCCAATGATCTCAAGACCCTATCAGGACCCACCTCTTAATGGTTCTACCATTTCCCAACATTTCCATCAAGGGTATCAATCCTTTAACACGTGGGGCTTTGGGAGACCTTATCCAAACCCTGGAAAGTGTTATTTGCCTTTCTGTGTCTGGCTTATTTCACTTAGTATAATGGCTTCCAGGGTCACCTATGTTGTTTCAAATCACAAGATTTCTTCCCTTTAACTACATAAATCATACATTCACTATATTAATTTATGCCATTATGATTTTTAAGGATGTTATAGGGCCAGGGATATATCTCAGCAGCACAACACCTGCTTGGCAAGCACGAGGTTCTGAGTTCATTTCCTGGTACCAAAAAAAGAGAAAAGGATGTTATAAAAATCAAACCTTTTGTACATCAAATCATACTATCAAGAAAGTGAAAAAACAAATCACAGAATAGGAGAAAATGTTTGCATATCATATGTCTTATCAAGATCTAGTGTCATCAATATGTATTACATAGTACATATTATTTATCCAATGTATTATAAATATCTCATATATAGAGGTTTTTTCCAGAGAAAATTTAAATATGGTTAACAAGCATATGGAAAGATAATCAACATAATTAATCACTAAGAAAGTGCAAATCAAAACCACAGTGACATACCTCATTATAAACACTAGAATGGATATAATAAAAAATATAGAAAGTAACAAATAATAGAATATTAGTCATTTTCCTATGACTGGGACAAAATACCTGTCACATGCAACTTAAAGGAGTAGGGGTTTATTTTGGTTCACAGTTTTCCACAGATTTTGTCCATGCTTGTCTGTTGGCTTCAAGGCAGAATAGTATGGCAGAAGTATATGGCAGAAGGTCACTGCTCACTTCATGGCAGCCAGGAAGTACAGAGAGAAAGGAGGAACCAGAAAGGAAGCAAAACCTTTCCAGGGCATGATCGCAGGGATCTACCTCTTTCAATCAGGTCCCACCGCTAACACGAAGTCCACTATGAACTCTTTAGCATACTGATCCACTGATGAGCACAACACCTCTACTTTCCAACTACATTCCAAATCCCCACTTCTGAACACATGAGGATCCTGGAGGACATTTTAGGTTAAAACTATGACTATACAAATTGGCACTCTCACACGTGGCTAGTGGGGATGTAAAATTGTGCAGCTGAGAGAAACTGTTTGTTGGTTCCTCAAAAATTACATTATTATGTGGCCTAGCAATTCTACTCTTGGTAATACACCCAAAAGAATTGAAAGATGTTCAAACTATTACTATTCATAACAATGTTTTATGGTTGCACTATCTTTCATAATAGTTAAATATCTAATAAATAAATGCCAAATAAAGTGTGATATCTTCATACAATGGCATATTATTCTGCTATTAACAAGAATTGCATACTGACACAGGTTGCAAAAGGGATGAGCCATGAAAACATCATGCTGCGTGAAAGAAGCTATATTGACAGAGTTATATATTGTATAAATTCATTTATGTGAATTATCTAGGATATGCAAATAAAAATAGCATATTAGTAGAAGCTGGGCAGGTTGAAAAATGGAGAATGACTTCTAATAGATGTTGGAGTTTCCTTTTGAAGTGAAAAAATGTTCTAGAACTACATCATGGTGATGGTTGCAGAATACTATGAATTTACTAAATCCCACCGAATTGCACAGTTTAAGATAGTATAAGTGGTAAATTTTATGTCATGTGTATTTTTCCACAGTAATAAATCTCAAAACAAAAAAGTAGATCTCACCTGATATGCTTGTATTCTTTAAATATTTGTATTGCACAGCTTATATTTGTTAGTGGTAATAAGGTTATTTCTATACAAAGGAACATGGCCACTACTGGAAATGGAACATGACCTATGTGATCCTGTAGTCTGTGTCTAGATTTTAAGAGTGAATTCTATCTCTTCCTTGGACACATTTGTTGGTTCTAGGGAGAGTCCTTCATTAAGGAAATCTTATAAGAACTAAGTTATGGACAATACTTTTCCTCATTCACCTTTTCTTTGGGGGGGGGAACATTGGGGATTTGAACCCAGGGAACACTAAGCTACATCCCAAGCACAGTTTTGCTTGTTTCTAGATGACCTCTAAGTGTTCCATAGGAAATGTGTAGTTTTGCCCCAGTGCACTCACTCCAGCTCACTCCATAAACTCTCTCCATGCCTTATTTACTCTGTAGCCACAGGATTTAGACTTCTTGCAGAAGCGATTGTTTTCCTTTTCCCTTAAATGACTTGGCAACATGCTTTCTGCTAGTAGGTCCTTTAAAAATATCTTATGACCATTGCAAAGCATCTTAGTATGGCTTGGTCTATCTTGCAGCATGTCAGGCTATTTGCTCATTATTTTCCTTTTGCTTCAGTATTTGCTGAAACTGTGTTTTTAGAACAGTTATACTTAACACCCTCCTTTGTTAATAGAAATTCCCCCTTGATGCTTCTTTTCTTCCCAAAATCTGTTTTCTTATTGTGTGTACCAAATTAATTTTGTTGTTTCTCTGACTTTGCATTTAAGTCATCACTCTATGTAGCAAACTAAGAAATTTGCTGAAGATCTGCCTTTCTTAACTGATCTCAAAGGATTGTAAATAACAATTTTTCCTTACAAAAAGAACTATTTTCTAACAAATTTGTCTCCATTGTTGTTACTTTTATTATTAGTTACTTTTATTATTAGGAAATAATAGCTTCTGGGCAAAGTTACTAAGATGATTGTTGCTTAAAAAAATGTTTGTTCCATTTGCTCCAATGTTTGCCTGTTTCTAGTTTATAAATACCTTATCTGACAGATTTTATAATTGACAAATTTATCATCTGTACTATGAAATAAGTGTGAGTTTTTTGCAAACTGTTGCCATTCGAGGAGTAAAATTAATTTTAAATATTGTAAACTATTTATCTCTCACTCTCTTGCTTTAATATCCCTTTATACCAATTGACTGCAGAAAGACCCTGAAACACTGTTGTTTGCGTTTTGCATTGGAAAAAAAAAATCAGGGGGAGAAGTGACAAAATGATTTACTTCCTGCTGCGTGGAAAATTCATTAATAGAGCCAATGTGGAGTCTTCTGTTATTCTCTGTAAGTAGGACCATCCAGGTAATAATCTTACCTGGGAAACTTGAATAAAAAACAAACACTGCAGGGGATTTTTTGCAACTGTTTTTTACACTCCAAGAAAAGGAACACAATTTTTTTTACTTTGATTCTTTCTCTTTTAGAGCAAATTATAGTGCTCAACCTTCTGATTTCTGTTGCCGTTCTGAAATACAATTTTTGTATACTTCTTTCAGCCTCCTGAAAGAACTGCTTACTCTGGTTTAAAGAGAATGCAGAAGAAAAATTAAAGCCTACAAAATGATTAATGGAATGCTCTGTAAGCATGTACATTATGAAATGTAATTAATACCACAAAAAAGCCAAAGTGATGATGTTAAATATCTTTTAAGACATATTCTCACATTTCATGAAAATGGTAACATTTATGGGCATTGATAGTAAATCTGTCACACACTCAGGCCAAGAAAAAGGAGAAAGGCAACAGCAATTTCACAGGTTCAAGTGACCGAGAATGCCTTAGGCAATTTTCTGTTTTTTAAATATACTGTCAGTCAAGTAAATTTTGCACCATGACTAGACTGAAAAATAATCTTTAGGTTTAGTAGAAGATATTCTCAGATTCCTTCCAGCATCCATAGATTGCTTTATAACACAAACATGAAAGACAGAACAAGGTGTTTAAGAGCATCACTAAAATCAGACCTTGTTTAATGTGTAGATGTGGAGGTAGTCTTATCTAATGGGCTTCGTAGTTCAGTGCACATTAATGTTATCTGGGAGTCTTTTAAAAGTCTAGACACCTAAGTCTATATGATTCATCATTAGTTCACTGCAATCTCATATTGTTTTTTTCATCAATAACTCATGAATTTGTTGGTTGCATTATTTATTGGCTTTTACCTTCACTCATAATTCTTATTGTCCCTGCAGGCAATCAGGGTTAATTTATATTTTTAGGTGAATGTGTTCAACTATTTTCTAACTTTATAGATGGTTTCTAGAGATTCTTAATTTTGAGTTAACTTTAGCAATTTTCTGCCTTATCGTTTATACTTTTTAGGATGCATTTCAGATGACCTTCCCCGGTCATAGGTAACAAAAATATTTTTAAATTTACTTTCTGTTAAATATGTAATTAACTTTGATGCTGAGTTACTTAGTTAAACCTCTAAACTTTTCAAGTCAACACATTGAACAACATCCTAGAGTGGTAAGGACATGCCCTGTACACCCTAGGGTGTAGAACTGCTGAGTTATTTAATTAAGTATCCAGGCTTCTTATATTGACACAATGTATCAACCATTACAGACCACATCAGTACAGTCCTTCCTCTTCAGTCTATAAAAAAACATCTCTGAGCACCATTGCCCTGTGGTATCCAGAAAGGGGGAAAAAATAGAAGAACTGAGCACTCAGGCAGACAAATGTGTTGTATTTGTGCATATATGCATGTACACTTATGTATGGAATT
This sequence comes from Chinchilla lanigera, assembly GCF_000276665.1. Lineage (NCBI taxonomy): Eukaryota > Metazoa > Chordata > Mammalia > Rodentia > Chinchillidae > Chinchilla > Chinchilla lanigera. Next base: position 1,435,498 of record NW_004955490.1, read on the forward strand.
ACATAAAATTACAAAATGAAAAGAACAATGAAAATCAATGGTGAAAAGAAGCATTTTTTAAAATTGGTGCTGTTAAAACTTGCTTATCAAGCTGAAATAAGTGAAACCATACCTTGGTTTAACAAGTAATATAATGCATCAATTAAATATAATAACATCAAAATCACGGTGTCAGTTTGAGAAGTCTACAAGCTTAACTAAATAACTCAGCAGTTCTACCTCCTAGGTGTAGAGGACATGCCCTTAACACTCTAGGATGCTGTTCATCGTGTTGACTTGAGAAGTTTAGAAGTTTAGCTAAGAAACTCAGCAGGGGGCCAGGGCTCTCACTTTGTAAACACCCTGAGCCTGTGCAAGAGAAGGGCATGGAGATGGCATGAGTGCTACATCCACCCAAGGGCAAGTAGTTTGCTTATAATATAAGGGAGGAAAAGAGGCTTACTCCCCCCCTTTTGATCTTGTTGCTTTTGCTGTCTTCTGCTGCCTTGAACTGTTGCACCTGTGCCATGCCATCCTGCTTTGGAGCCAGATGACTACAGACTGAAACCTTCACAAAGTGTGAGGTAAATAAACGTGTCCTTTCTTAATTTTGAGCATTGGGTATTTTGTAACAGCAATAAGAGAAAAGGAACCAAGACATCACACCAGGGAGACAAGGCAACATTTACACATGTGAGTTTGATTTATTTCACTTAAGAGTATGGTCTCAAGTTGCATCCATTTACCTAGAAATGTCTCAAGTTTATCCTTCTTCATGGCAGAGTAGTACTGTATTGTATTATAGAAAACAAACCTCCTTTATCCATTCCTTGGTTGATGAGCATTTCGGTTGTTGCCAAGATTCAGGTATCACAAACTGTGCTACTATACACATCAGTGCACATATATGGCTGTGGTATGATGTTCTTAATTCTTCTGGGAAGATACCCAGAAGGGGGAATCCTGGGTCACATGAAACTCTAATCCTAGTTTTTTTGAGAAATCTCTATAATGATTTCCACAGTCGTTGCACCAGTGTACAATCCCACCAGCAGTGTAGAAGGGTTCCTTCTTCCCCACAACTCGACCAGCACTTATTACTGGTTGATTTCTTCATGATAGCCATTCTTTCTGGGGTGAGATGGAATCTCATGAAAAGTATTCTTGAAGGACCTATTTTCACTAATATGTGAAGGTTGAATAATTTTATCTAGCCAAAGATCGGGGAAAAGTGTATTCTATGCAATATAATTCTCCATGAGCAAAGAGATCATGGAATATATAGTAACTGAATTAATTTTCTTATAGAAATAATGTAAGGCATGGAAAGACATGTGCACAAGGTGAAACTTATGTGACAGGAAGGGTCTAGGTCATTGCTTAGTACCTAGTAAGGATTTTTGTCTCAAGTACAGTGAAGAGCTGCTGAAATACTTTTGTCAAAGTATTGCCATAATTATTTTTCAAAATTTAGTGTTGGAATTATTTCCATTTATAGGCAAAATGTGTGAGCATGCAACAACTCCCCTCTCTGCAGTAATTTCTCAATTATGAATGTAAGGATTGTGGTGCTTTGCGTAGGCTTACATGGAGCTATTGATTGACTAGCACAAAGAAATGTTATTATGTCATAAACCAAGATGAATGGATGAGCAGAGAGAGCTTTTCTCAAGGTTAACTTAGTAGCTTAACAACTTCAGCGTTTTATATTGGAGTCTCTGCAATTTCATTGCTTCTGAATTTACAGGATGGGCAAAGAATAATATTCTTAAAAGGCAGAGAATTTCTTTGCATGTGTGTATTTCTTTTTCATCAGGAAGCAAACCATTTGAGAAGCTCTCCGGACAGAGTGAGTGCCTTATATCCCACTGATGACCAATCATGGAGGGGCCATGACTGTCTTAGACAAATCAGTGTTTAATCCACAGGGCTAGAAGGGCAGGCAGGGATGCATTATCTGAGCACAACAATCCAAACTCTGTGTACAAAAACAAAAAGAATTAGCGATGGATTTAGAGTAGGGAACAAGTAATGTCTGGTTTACTACACTGTGAACAAAAAGAGCTTACGTACTTTAGCCAATACTTATTTTATCTTCATCTTGTGCCCTCATTCATTTTATCAGGCATGTTATTATCCACATAAATTACTTTAGTTAGGAATGGGAAACTGTAGTTAGAAAAGTTTTATCATGCCCTTCCTAAAACCACTTACTGTAATAATCTTGCTCACATTCCCTGTCCTCACTTAATATCTCATATTGGTGGAGTGCTTTATGTATCTCATTATCTTCCTATATAGTTTCTCATTTAATTCTTCTACAAGATCCATAAACTAGGGGACCCAGGGAAGTCAACTGACTCTCCACAGTCATTCAAATGCCTCTTGGATCAAAACTTACTTCACAAGATGGTAACTCCTCAGGCTTTGGTTTGTAAATTGTTTCAACTTATCCGCTATTACTTATGGTCATGCTCTCACTTATTCCACTTGAGAAATGTTGTGCAAGATAATAACACTATATGACTTGAGCAAAAGAGCTGAAGAAAATTGTAGATGGAGGAGGAATTAAGTTGATAGTGAAATATAAGCCAATTCACGCCTGAATCTCAGTGTTCAGACAGTAGGAAAGCTGAGCCCACAGACCAGTTAAGCCAACCATTTGCATAAATTTCAGCAGGAAACTCCAGAATGTCTTTGCACCTGCTCCAAAATATTGGCAAACGAACTTCTTTCAAAACAGTCAAACCGGGGTGCACTGGAATTAGGCTTCGGAGGATCAGTCATGCCTAGCTAGTTTGCAGGAATGGCAGCAAGCCCAGATGGTTTACATACTGTGTAGCCTAAATGCCGTACTGGATGACTGTGGACACTGACATTCAAATATCCATCCTAACATCCACTTTTGTTATGTAAATATGCCACTTAAAGGGAAAAGCAACACAAACCATTTTCCTCCTTATTAAAATTTACCTAGAATCAGATCTTAAAATTATTACCTTTTATCATGGATTATATATTGTTTGTTTACCTGATTATTGCTTGAGACACCCAAATATGCTTGTAGGATCAGACCTAGAAAGTGATTTTAATTTAAACACCCTTGAAAAAAAAATTTTGAAAAAAAATAATTTTGTTTAAATATGTGTGCTTCAATGTTTACGTGTTTTCCATTTTACACTTCCCAGGTTTAAAGTTATTTCTACTTTTTTATTTGAATGACAGCATGGCCAATAGGACATTTATATGACTATATGTGAGTTGAATCAGAAAGATGTAATTAATACTATAAGTTTTATGTTCACCTTTTGTGCTTATCAATGTGCTGCTCTGCGTCTCCCTCAAGATTCACCCCCAAAGCCTAGTTCTCTTTCCACATATACAGTCTACATTATATTGGAGTTAAAATATAGATTACTGTTTCATTCACTGTAGCAAATTCTCTGACTTCTCTAGTTTGATTACAGAAAATTCCACTTTTTTTTTTTTGCAGTACTGAGGACTGAACTCAGGGCTTTGCACATACTAGGTAAATGCTCTACTACTGAACCATATCTCTAGCTCAGAATTTCTTTTTTCTTTTTAAATTCAGTTATTTGAAGACCTATATTTTAAAGGATGAGCTGTTTATAATTAAAATATTCAATGGAACACAATAATCTGTAGATAAAGTCATGATTAGGGTGTATTATTTATGATCTGTTTAATATTGGGCAAGCTATCAAATTGCCCTACATTCCAATCTACCCATCAATAAAATGGAGATACTAATAAATCCATGAAGGTTTAATAACTGAATACTTACAAAGCATTTAGCATTGTACTGGACACATAGTGAGTCAGAATAATTATATACACAGCTTATAAAAAGAAACAGGAACCTCAGAAATTACTTAAAGAAGATAAAAACTATATATATGATGGGGAAATACTCATGTTATAACAAATAGAAAAAAAGAATCAAAACAATTTATAATTCTATTTCTTCTTAACTAAAATAAACTATACCAAGAAAGAAACAAAGTGAATATAATTGAACTCATAAACACGTAAATCTACCATGACAAAGAATTCGACCCCACTCATCTCCCTCCAACAGGTACACTACAGTTTGTACAAACATTTGGTAATGTATTTCCTAAAAAGTTAAATGTGTAAAACTGAAGATTTAGTGCAATTTACTGATTTAAAAAAAGGAAAAAAAAAAAAAAACAAAAAACAGCCTTACATCTCAGGATAATAAGGGGCAAGGCTATAAAGAGGTAATCTAAATAAAAGGAAGTTGAATTAACCAGTATATGACAAAGTGCTCAAGTTTACTATCCATTAGGGAATCTTTTTCTGCTCCTTCTATTACTGCTTTTGATGTGACAATGACAAGGGAGGACGTGCAACAATTTTTCTCTTAGTTGAAACACATTAAAAATTGATCTGTCTCATACACCTCCCATGGGAGTGTATGTCAATTCATTTTTAGGAGAATATTGGAAATCATTATAAAATTTTAAAACATGCACAGAAATTTCCCTTGTACATCTTCACAGTAAAGCACTGTTAAAAATATTAATTATAGCATTACTTGATGAAGAGAAAAACACACCATATTTTCTTAAATGTTCACTAATATGAAATTACCTGAATCAAGTAAGGTTTGGAACAATATGTTCTTGCTAGAAAAGAGGGCAATAGTTATAACCATTATAGAGAATGTATTGTCTACCTAAAAAATTTAGAGCATAAGTATAATCATATAAATATACTTAAGAAAGACCTTGAACCTATCTGCAACATACTGCTCCCACTCTAGTCCTGTCTACCTCCTTCTCTCTCCTGTTCTATCACACAGCCTCCTAATTATTCTTCCTGCCTTCACTCTTGCACAGTAGCTTAAGACATGCTTGCAAAATGTGAATTACAAGGGCCGTGGATAAAGCTCAGTGGTAACAACCTCCCTGATAAGCGCAAGGTCCTGAGAGGAGGAGGGGAGGTGGAGGGGAGGAGAAGGGGGAAAGGAGGAGGGAGAGGAGGAGGGACACAGTGAGGAGGAGGTAAAAAGGACAGAGGAACAAGTGGGAAGAGCAGGAGGGGGAGGGGGGAAGAAGAGGAGGGGGGTAGGAGGAGCCTGCAGTGTAAACCTCCTACTCCAACATGCTCTCATCATAAGTCAGGAATTTTACCTAAAAAACTCTCAGGTTGAGTTGCATCTTCATGTCTGTTTTCTGCTAATTAGTCTCTCAATAGCTAACTGTTGAATCAGTTAATCTGCTTGTGAATTACCAAGTGGACAAAGAAAGGGAGATAGACTTCAAAGTTCTAATAGTTGTACCTATAGTAAGGGGAGGGAGTAGGATTGGGGACAGTTCCTGCATAGTCAAGACTTTTAACTTTTATTTTATGCATCCTAAGTTTTTTAAAAAATGTATTTTTTCTTATTTAATTTGTAATTTTGAAGAAAATTGAAGCAAAACAGTTCAAAATAAAAATAATTAAAAACGTATCAATGTGAGAAAAAACACTTCAACCTGAAATCCAAGTATAAATCAAAGTAATTCTGCTTTTTAAATTCAACACTCAGTTGATCCTATTTTAATGAGATTTTAAAACCTACAGTCAACATCTATAAAATCACTTTATTTCACAGAAATAAAATAATCTGCATGTTTGTTTTATAAACTCATAATCTAGACAGAAAGGGTAATGAACAGACTATGTGAGGACAGGCTAGATATCCTTTTTAGGGTCACTGTATGACAAGGCCCAAAGTAATGGCAAGGTGTTTCTAATCCTTATCTATGATGCTACTATGATTGAAGAAAAGCCCTTCTGAAGAATTAATAATAGATTTTAAGAAAGGTAGGGAGCCTGAGTGAGTACCAAAACATATTTGATAGAAATAATAAATTCTCGGGGCTGGGGATTTAGCTCAGCGGCAAAAGCGCCTGCCTGGCAAGCGCAAGGTCGTGAGTTCGGTTCCCGGTACTGGAGAAAAACAAAAAACAAAACAAAACAAGAAATAATAAATTCTCATGTTCTACATGACAGTGCAAAGACATAATTCACAATACCTCACTATATATTTTATGTATTGCTAGAACAGAGCAGTTTGAAGGTTGCAAATATAAAATAATGATAATGACATGCAAATGTTAATTACCCTGACTTAATCAGTACACAAAGTATACATGTATTGAAATATAATACCATTCTCCACAAATATGTACAATTATTACACATTTATATATTTTTAATGTTTTTTATTTTAAAAATAAAAGAAGGAAAACATTAACAAACAGACAACCATTTACAAAATAGCAAAAGAACAATACAAACAATACAGAGTTACAAACCAAGATTTTTAATGTTTTAAGAGAGACAAATGTTAACTACCCTGATTTGATCATTACATGTTGTATATATATATTGAAGTACCACATTTATACTTCTGGTTGACACACTGGGTAAATGGAACTGCTGTAAACAGATTTATAGTAATGCAGTAATGGTAGATTGCCAGAGTAGTATGGAGGAGAAGAAATGTCTTACAGTCTTATGATAGCTTCCGATCTAGTGAGCCCATGCCTTTGGGCTGAGCACATGACAAGTGCTTCTCAATTTTTTTCTCTTTTAGGTAGTGCAGGATTACTGGAGGGAGCGAGAGTTCAGTGTTTCCCTTCTCTGAGGTGATTTAGGCAGGCATGAAACCCCAGTAACATAGGTTTCAGTTAAATAGCTTCTCCTGAGGGGCAGGATTGTTAAAAAGAACATAATGCTTTAGTACATTTCAAAATGGAAGCTTTTTTCTACCCCTGCCAACTCATGGTGGTATTTTTCTCCAATATTCACTGTGAGAAGCTGGAGGAATTTGTGAAAGTAAAATTTACAAAAGTGTGCGGAACCTCCCTGCCTCATGACTGAGCCCCACTGATGTTACTGACTCAGCCTCGTCCACAGTGCACCACCAGCAGTTTGTCAACTGCGGTTTGCATTTTCTTACCTTGCTACTAATACCCAAAAACGTGCTCCAGTAAGATATAATTCTCTGTATTTATATACCACTCTCAGGACCAGGGATATAGCTCAGCGGCACAAGCACCTGCCTGGCAAGTGCAAGTTCGAGTTCGATTAGATAGCCAATCCAAGTAATAAACTTGGTTGGAAAAGAGAACTGCAGCATGAGCATGAAGACCCAACTAGAGTTTCATGTGCTCATTAGACAAATCATTAATGAGTGCCTGATATGCACTAGATGCAACATTAGACCTTTTCAAATTTATCATAGAGACAGACGTACTATGTGTTACTCAGCGAGAACAGCTAGAAATACTGTGTGAAATGGGAGGTAAATAACTTTAGGCTTAACATAAGAAAAAGTTACATGATTACCACATAGTATGAAAAAGAAATAGATAATGACCTCAGCAATTATTGAGGTCTACATAGTTAGAAATATGCAGCTTTTCAGACAGTTGGAAATGAATCTGATTCATCTATGAGTCACTCATCTGGCTAAACATGGGATAGATGTCCAATTAGAATTTGTTAAATAATAAATACATTACATAGATGGTAGAAATTATTTCTGAAGTCATTCAACTCAAATATTAACTGATTTTTAACAATATGTGGGATCCCACAAAATCTTTCATTTTTTTCTATCTTCATTTTCCTCAGAAGATATGTCAAGGATATCTTTGAAAGAAATTCAAGGACAATATAGAAGAAAAAATATTATCCAAATGTAGCCAGATTGGTGTATGTTGAAGGGGGCATAATAAGTACTCGGCTGTGCATGATCTGACATCTGGATGTGGCTGGGAATATGGATATTACTTACAGTTCCATTTTTCTCTACCATCTTAATGGTTTGGAAGGTATTGAGTTAAATTTTCTATAGAATTTATCATAATTCTTCATTTCCTTACTTTTGAATGAATAAACCAACCTGCTTTTTGGTCATCTATTTCCTTCAAATGAGTGAATAAGATCAAATAGAAAAATAATACCAGAGTAAAACACGTCAATTATAGTCTTAATTAAGTTGGTCGGTCAATAATTTATTTAAAAATAATTTATTTTAGGAAAAGAGTTTCTTCATAATGAGAAGCAACAGTTGCCAAACATAAACAAATGAGTGAGGAAACATGTTTGAATCATCCATGTCTCTCCAAGGAAAATCTTAGAATTAACATAGCCTTTGTGATACAACCTGATCATTCACAATAATTTATATTTCCATACAGTACATATTTTAATATCAAAATAGAAAGTTCAATCTCATAGTGATCTCTTTCCAAATTAATAACTGTATAAAAGATTAGGATCACAATTACATTGTGATAATGGGTCACAATTACATTGAAATTTAAAAAGTCCTGGGTTCCTTAAAGTCATCTCAAGTTTTGCACATTTATTCAGTACTTACCACAAAACTAGCAATGCACTGAAAGCAATCAAAAAGTGGACAACATGTACTTCATACTTCTTGGTATGATGAAATAAGTTCCAGAGACTGGACTTATCCTGCCAATGAAAAATTAACTAGAAAATCTTAGTTGAGGTATTGCATATACATTGATGGTAACATAAGGTTACTTACATCACCAAGTAGCACTATAGCCCCCTCAGTGTGTTTAAGTACACTCATACAGTGACAAAAATTACCAAATGATGTATTTAGCAGAATGTATCCTTGTTATTATATAGAACTCTGACTATTTTTACACACTGGACAGCAAGTCATCCAAGGAAAATAAATGACATGAACTTCATTATCATATTGAATTTCTGCCTAAGGGCACATTCCACATTATAAAGTGTACGTGTGGGTGTCCAATCACAAGTGAGTAGTTCCACTGAATTGAGGAGACAAAGATTAGTAAAGCTGAGAGGACTAGAACATATTTCTGAGAAAAGAAAACTACCTACAAAAGGAACTGTAGATGTTTGCTTGATGAAAATATCGTTCATAAATGAAGGTGGAATGAAACTATCCAAATACTTGTAAATGTTAAATGAAAGAAATTTCTCCAGAAAAACTGAACTGAAGCAAACGTTGAAAGAATTTCATGAATCTAAGGTAAAATTATGCTTGATAAGAAATCATATTTAATGAACGAATAGTGGCTCAACACAATGGTGTGTATCTGAAGTCCCAGCTACTTGGGACACTAAATAAGGAAGATTGCTTGAGCTCAGGAGTTTGAAACTTACTTGGAAACATGCCAACACTCCTTCTCAAAAAGAAAATAAAATTTTAAAATAAAATAAATAAGTGAAACGTACTTATCATAAGCAGTTTACAGGCTTGAATGAAGAAAACAAAATTTTATTTATTTATTTATTTATTATTATTA
>NW_004955490.1:1463087-1469497 GCF_000276665.1 Chinchilla lanigera
ATTGTTCTTTTGCTATTTTGCAAATGGTTGTCTGTTTGTTAATGTTTTCCTTCTTTTATTTTTAAAATAAAAAATAAATAAATAAGTAAATTTCCTGAAAAGGAGTGTTAAGTGCGTGTATAACACCTGTATTTATTTTTTTGGACTGATGAATCCTATTGATGAATTATTTATTTTAATTTTATGAGTTTTATTAATTATACAATGTGTACTTAGCAGAAAAATAAAATATTATTAAAGTGCTAAATTTTAATATGTACTGACATTTTGAGAATGAACATCAACATTTTCAACAGAAATTGTTTATTTGCTTATAAAATCTAAAAAACAATAAAAAATAAATTTCTATGTGAATTACAATGAAAATACAAATAAAACTTTATCACAAAATATAATCGTTATTTCAGTTATCACACCTAAGGCATTCTTCAAACATGAAAACAGAATGTTCCATAAATAGGTATTACTCACACTGAAAGCAGGTGTGTTTTGCTTTTCTGTCTTTTTGTGAAGGGCATACTTATCATCTCTGCAGTCTTCTTGTCTTGTCATGAGATTCTTATTATATTATACAATGTGTACTTAGCAGTAAAATAAAATATCAATGAAACAAAGTATCAAATATATATTGCATGCTTAGAATAAACATCAATACTTTTTACATCAACTTTTTGTTTACTAATACTAAAAATAAAACCAGAAATAAATTCCTATATAAACTACAGTGAAAATAGAAATAAAACTACACCAAAGAATAATTTTTACTTCAATTGTCACACCTAAGGCAGTTTTCATACATGAAAAAACCATTTTCCACACACAGATATTGCATACACTGACAGCATCTGTATTTTGTTTTTCTGTCTTTTTCTTTTTGCTGGTCTCTCTATTTTCTTAGGTGGTACTTGTAATGTTTCACCTGTTGTTTCACTGGTCTGCTCCAGAATTTTTTGCAGAGTTTTTAGGGCAAATATATATTGTTCTTTTGTTGTAATTGATCGTTTATCGATTCCAGTCTTAATCCTCTGAGAAAATTTCTATATGATATTTTGCAAATGTTATTTTCTTTGCAAACTATGAAGCTATGCCTAACATATTTAAGATAGAGTAAAGCACATCCATTGGCCAACACTTTATGTTTCAAGAGACATCATAGTTTCTGGGAACTAGTCAACAACATTTATTCCCTTTTTCATTTTGTTATAATATGTGACCATTTCTGGCTTCATTTGTGTTGAGGTTTCACTATCAATACTTTTGTTTGTTTGTTTGCTTTTGGTTTCTGTGAGATAGGGTCTGGCTATGTAGACCAGGCTAGCCTTAAACTCATTATGAAACACAGGCTGAACTTGAACTCACAGGACTCTCTTGTTTCAGCCTTCTGAGAGCTGAAGTTACAGGCATGCATCACCATGCCCAACTTTATCGTCAATCTTATCATCATGGGGTAAAATTGTAATATAAATACTACTTTGTTTTTCCTCACAATATAGGAGCCCAATGTTATGTCTTTCTGAATTCCAAAGACTGTATTATACATATCTCTATTGTGAATTTGCAACCTTGTGAACTTGCAATTGGAAAAAACCATTGCATCTCCCAGGGCACATATCCTTATATCATATTTGGAAGGTTTATTTGTCATATATTGCTGAAAGCTGCAACAACCACAAAATGATGCAAGTTTTTCATCAGTTGTCATGTTTTTGGACAGTGTATGAATTGTTTGACATTTCAAAGTAAAGCATTCAAGAAATGAGTGAATAGCAGCCAAATTGTCAGATATTTTTCTTACTTGGTGGGTTTTTTGCCATCAATCCATAGGCAATTTTGAAGGCAAGTCTCTTGAGAATCATTATTGCTCTAAAAATCTGTACACAACATCTTTCATTTCTCCATATATCCTTTAGATTCTGATTATAGAATGATAAAGTCACGCTATGAAGGCTTTTAGTTCAGATAGTGAGGTATAATGAAAAATATATTTTTGAGTCTTATTATTGGTGCATATAGAACATTTTACTTATATTTCATTATTAGTGTATTTCACAATATCTTGTAGGAAATTGTTTCTAAGATTGAATCACAGTGCTGAGATTCTGTCAAATAGATTTCACCTCTGGGAAGAACCTAATAACATTTTCTGACTTAGTTCTAACGTTGGTTCATTCAGGTATGAATGACGATTTTGTAGCATTTTGAGTATTTATTTACATTAATGTTTTCTTCCTCATCTTAATCAAGGTCCTCCTTCTGTACTTCTCTGTCACATCTTGCTCAATCTTACTGTCACAATATCTTTGGCTTACTTGATTCAAGCCATAATTGGTAGCTGTGTCATCTGATGAGTCATTTTTAACCTCCTCCCAAAGTTGAAATGCATATTTTCATGTGAGATTGTACTGAATTGGGATAATTCCACAAGAAAAATCAAAAGAAAGTATTTATTAAAACAAATAATAAGTACACAAAAATGTAACATGGCATAGAAGGTGGATAAAATCTCACCTGCCAATACTTTGACACACATGTGTACATCTTGGCATAGGTCCACCAAGTGGGAGAACACAAAGATTGCTTCCTGTGTTCCTTCAGCCCAGGTACTGAACAGCACAGCTGGCTCCTGTTATGTTAAAGTAAAAATTTTCATTAGAAAAGTATAGTATGCATGTCTGTCACTCCAAAAATATCAGAGGTGAATCAAACCTTCACACAAACAGATTTTTTTATTTTAAAGATAAAAGAATGAAAATATACCAACAGACTCCAAACATTTACAAAATAACACAAAAACAATACAAGTAATACAGAATTTCAGACAAGGTGATAAGAAATTAATAACGGTTGTATTATATATTGATATCTTCAAATTGGTTACTCAGATAAACAAATATAGGCATGTAAGATCACACAAATTGATTTAATGGATATCTACAGAGTGTTCCATTCAACAGCAGAATACATATTCTTCCAAGCAGCACATGCGACTTTCTCCAAAATAAACCACATATTAGCCAATAAAGCATGCTTAAACAAATGCAAAAGCATGAAATTATCCCATGCACATTATCAAAACATAGTGCAACTAAAAATCAGTGACAAAAAACACCACAGAAACTACTCAAACACCTGGAAATTAAAACATCCTCTTGAAGAATCAATGGGTCATAGATGAAATCAAAGGAAAAGTTATACAATTTCTACAAGTGATAACGCCAGTATAACATACCAGATCCTAGGGGATGCAATGAAAGCTGTCCCAATATGAGAGTTCAGAGCAATGATTTCGCACATAAAGGAAACAGAATGGACTTAAAAAAATAAGCCCTGAGGCTGCACCTCAAGGTCCTAGAAAAACAAGAACAAGTCAACCCAAAAGCTTATATGAGGAATAAAATAATAAAGATGAGGGTAGAAATTAATTAAATTGAGACTGAACAAACAATACAAAGAATTAATGAATTAAAGGGTTAGTTCTTTGAAAGGTTAAACAAAACATACAAATCCTTACCTAATCTTACCAAACTAAGGGAAAAAGACCCAAACCAATGCAAATGGAAATGAAAAAATGTAAAATCACAGTAAATTCTGTTGAATTTTAGAGTATTACCAGTAACTACTTTGAGAACCTGTACTCTAATAAGATGTAAGATACAGAGGAAATGGATAAATTCCTAGATACATATGAACTACCAAAGCTGAACCAAAAAGTTATAAAAATTCTGAATAAGCCAATGTCAGCCAGTGATACTGAAGAAGTAATAAAAAAAAAAAAATCTACCAAGAAAGAAAAGACCAGGTCATGACAGATTCATTGCTGAATTCTACAAGAATTTTAGAGAAAATGTAATGCCAGTATTCCTCAAATTCTTCAATGAAATCTAAAGGAAAATATTGCTACCAAAAGCATTCCTGAAAGAAAGCTGATTCCAAAACCCGAAAAGGACCCAACCAAAAAGGAGAACTACAGACCAATCTATATAATGAACACAGATGCAAACATGCTCAATAAGATACTGGCAAGTAGAATACAGCAAATCATCAAAAAGATGATACACCACGACTAAGTAGGATTCATTTCAGATATGCAGGGATGGTGCAACAAATCCAAATCAATAAATGGTGTACACCACATAATCAGAAGCAAGTACAGGGGCTGGGGATTTAGCTCAGCGGCAAAAGCGCCTGCCTGGCAAGCGCAAGGTAGTGAGTTCGGTTCCCGGTACCGGAGAAAAACAAAAACAAAAACAAACAAACAAAAAAAAGAAGCAAGTACAAAAAGCACATGATCATCTCAATAGATACAAGAAACGTATTTGACAAAGTCTAACATCTCCTTATGATTAAACAAATAACAAAAAACACTGAAGAAAATGAGAATAGAAGGTCTTTATCTCAACATGATGAAAGCCATCAATGAAAAACCAGTGGTCAACATCATACTAAATGAAAGAAATCAGAAACTTTCCCTCTACCCAAATGTCCATCCACCGAGGATTGGATAAGAAAATTATGGTACTTTTATATAATGGAATATTACTCAGCTGTAAAGAAAGATAAACTCGAGGCCTTTATATTTAAATGGTCACAAATAGAGACCATACTCATAAGTGAAATAAATCAAACATACATGTGCAAGCACCGCATTGTGTCACTAGTGTAAAACTTGAAAGAGTTAATTTAAACTCAGAGGTATGATAGACACTGTGAAATGATAGGAAACCACTGAAGAGTAAAGGGCTTCTGGGATGTGGGAAAAGAGAAGGGAAAGAAGGAGAAATTTTGTATGTATGTATATACAGGATAGATAACATGGTTGTTCTTCTGTCTTCTATTTCTATGCTGAAAGAAACTGTCAATGAGTCTTTGGTTGACCAGTATTGCATGTCTATATCTGTTTTCATGAGAAGCCACTTTGAAGATATCAATATGTAATACAACCACCATTGTTAATTCCCTACCACTTTGTTTGTAACTCTGTATTGTCTGTACTGTGCTTGTGATATGTTGTAAAATGTTGTATGTCTGTTAATGTTTCCCTCCTTTTATCTTTAAAATAAAAAAAAAAGAAACTTTCCCTCTAAAATTAGGAACAAGACAAGGATATCTGGTGTCATCATTTCTGTTTAATATAGTTCTCAAAACGTTAGATAATGCAGTAAGGCAAGAGAAAAAATAAAAGGGGTATGGATAAAGAAGGAAGAAGTTATCCTTATTTGCTGATAACATGATCCTCTACATAGAAGACCAAAAAAAAAAAAAAAAAAACTCCACCAAAAGACTCCTAGAACTAATATCCAAATTTGGCAGCCTAGGAATATACAGTCATCAATCAAAAATTAACAGTGTTTCTATACTCCAATAACACACTCATGGAGAGGGAAATTTGCAACAGTATCAAGAAAGATAAAATACTTTAGAATTAACATAACCAAGGAAGTGACAGATATCTATCTCTCACCATGCACTGAAGTAAAATCAAAATGGATCAAAGATTTAAACATTAGAAAGAATCTGAAGGAAGACAAAATAGGTAAAATTCTTGAAGACATAAGTGTAGGGAAAGACTTTCTGAACAAAACTGGTTGCACAAAAAATATCACCAAGAGTGAACAAATGGGATCACAGCAAGTTAAAAAGCTTTTCCACAGCCAAATGAACCACCAACAAAGTGAACAACCTACTGATGTGAAAAATATGTTCCAGCTACATCTCAAATATAGTAATATCTAGAACATAGGAAGAACTCAAAAATATTAGAACCCCAAATGTAAAGATCCAGTTAAAAATGGGCATCTGAAATAGACATTTCTCAGATCAAGAAATATAAATGGCCAGTATATGTATGAAAAAATGTTCAACATTACTGGTCATTTGGAATTGCAAATAGAAAGAACACTAGCATTCCATCTCACTCCTGAAAGATGGCTAGCGTCAAGACATTGACCAATAACAAATGCCGGCAGGGCCGTGAGGAGAAAGGAACCCTTCTTTGTTGTTGGTGGGACTCGAAACTGATTCATCCACAATGGAAATCAGTATGGAGATTCCTCAAAAAGCTAAAAGTAGAAATTCCATTTGATCCTTCTAAGTATCTTCCCCCCAAAATTAAAGGCATCATACCACAGTGATGTACACATATTCATGCTTAAAGCAGTTGAATTCATAAGAGCTAAATCTTGGAAACAGTCTGTATGCCCATCAACAGATGAATAGATTTTTAGAAATGCGTTATTTGTACACAATGTAGTAGTACTGTGCCATAAGGAAGCATAAACTTAAGTATTTGTAGGAAAATGGATGCACCTTGAGACCATAATGTTAAGTGAAGAACTCAAATACACAAGTTTAAATGTTGCATGGTTTCTCTTATATGAAAACTCTCTCTCTCTCTCTCTCTCTCTCTCTCT
>NW_004955490.1:1469834-1490968 GCF_000276665.1 Chinchilla lanigera
TGAAAGGTGTTATGTACATGTTCCAATCCCCTACAGCTGTAGTGGAGAGTCTATGGCAGGCATTCCCCAGCGGGCTCTTTGTATCACAGAAAGCTCTAAAAGGTTTGCCATCACTGCAAATATGTACTAATAAGAGTTAAAAGAAAAAGAGGGAGAAAAGGAGAAGATAAAGAGGAAGGGCTTGGGGTATAGCTCCGTGGCACAAACACTTGCCTGGCAAGCACAAGGTCCTGAGCTTGATTCCCAGTACAGAAAAAAAAAAAGAGACAGAGATAGAGAAAGAGAAAGTATATCTTTTTCAAATTGATGGGAGAACAAAAGATGGAGGGAGGATGGGAGGGCAGGAAAAGGGGATGGAGAAAAAGAATTAAAGAGGAGAAATAATGAAAATAGAACTTTTGCAAAGGTAAGCGGACCAGGAGCTGGAAGGAGCAGGGAGGGGTGGTAAGGGTAGGGGATGAAAAGCTAAAAAATGAGTGAAAAAATACTTAAGATGCATTACATACACATACCAACTCTATAAGATAATTGTAATCATGTATTGCAAACATGTCACAATAAAATACATATATAATTAATAAAGTGAGTGCTGAAATCTATGTCAATGAAAATGACAGCATAAGAACATGTAAAAACCAAGAATATGACTAGGAAAAATTTTTAGAATCAACATTTTCAGGATGCAGAAATTAAGCAAAGGCTTACAGCAATCCAGGGAGCAACTATTCTAGAAAATAACCTGAATCTCAATAAGAACAGTGAATTCTTTGTGTTTATAACTCATCCAATTCCTATGCCCCTCCACTAAGGCCTACTATAGCCTTGAAAACCAGCACCTCACAATCAGGATGAACAGCTCTCTCGTAGCCATTAGAAGGGTCAGAAGAGAGTTGGATCTCCTTTTAAAGCCTCCATCCCAGAAAATTGTCATTTCTTCCCTGTCTGTGGTTTACTAGAAGACACAAATTGCTAGGCTGTCTTTATTTGACCTCCCTTGGAGGTGGCGAAGTAAAAGAGCTTTTCCTCTGTATATTTATCAAAAAGACAGAAAATTGTTTAAATTCACTGATGTTTATAGTGGTGCATATCAGTGGGGGCAAAAAAGATAGTCAAAAGTCTTTTAAAAGGAAAGCGTGAGGAATGAGCTATCCATAGGGATTTTGACAAGATTTTAAATATTACTGGGAAGCCAAAAAGCGATGTGAATGTCATATCTATATATGACACTCTACTCAAAAATAACAAAAATACAAATTTTTCTCACATGTACATGAAACAACTTCCAGATACACCATATGTTAGGACACAAAATAATTCCCACTAAATTAAGAAAGCTTCTTGAATCATATGAAATAACTTTTTTGTCCAAAATGAAATGAAACTAGAGGATAGTAGCAGAAAGAAATGTGGAAAATTTACAAATACATATAGAATTTTAAAAGTGCACTCTTCACCAATAGGTCAATGAGGAAATTGTGAAGAAAATCAGAGAATAGTTTGAGATGAATTAGAATGAAAACACAACACAGCAAAACTTCTGTGATGTAGTAAAAGCAGAGTTGAGAGATAAATCTAAATCTGTACAAAGAGAAGATAGATTGAAAGAGTTTTTAAAAGTAGATATATCTCTTTGAATATGAAATTAAAAAGCATAGGGGGAAACAAAAAATAGATTAACTGGGTTGTATCAAAATTTAAAATTTTGTGCTTGAAAGGTCACCTCAAGAGTGAAAAAGCAGTGATTGCCTTAGCGAAACCCTGTGTGACTGAGGTGCCCCCCAGGGATTTACTTCTGAGCCCTTTAGTGTTCCAGAGACTGGTGCTGCCACAAGTTCACTTCCTGAGCCTCTGTCCACCCCTGGCACACATCCCTATTCATCAGGAAAGTGGCCCAGGGTAACAGGTCTTAAACTTTAAGGCATGAACTTTGCCACTATGGTCTTGCTGTTGATGTGTATGTTCCACTTGATTTTTACACTGGTCACCCAAGCAGATTTACTTTTGTTCAATTTGAGGCTGCTCAGGGCACTGAAGATATTTTACATAATTTAGACAGAAAATGGATTTGTGGATGTCAGATGGATATATAGTTTGCGCAGGGGGATCAGAAGACAACAAATCAAATGAAAGTCAAGGAAGCAAGGAATGTGTACAGTTCTTGAGGTTACAATGATTATGATTATGACAGATACTGATGTTCGAGAAGCCAGAGTTATGAAAGGAGGGGATCAAGAGGTCAGTCTTTTGATTACAACTATAAAAGATCTTACAGTCCTTAAAAATGACTGGCTGGAAGACCACCAGGCAGCAGAAGCCATTCTGACATTGATGGACTGTAGCTGAGATACCCAGGGCAGCTGTGTTTATTATACTTCAAGAAAGATCTGAAAATGGAAAAAGAACCAACAAAGGGTAGTTCTAGTGACCAAAGGGTGGGTGGAAGGTGCTGCAGTATGAATAGTGCATGAATATTTTGACTGATATGAAAAGATAAAAGAATTATCAAAAACTACATAGAATAATTGAAGACACTTCAAGTTTGAAAGTAAGCATTTTAAGACAAATGAAAAGGAAATTGAACTTTGTACTTGTGGAAACTAATTGCTAAATATGAACAGGTTTATACTGATTCAAAAGCAACAGGTTCATAATAACTTATTGAAAATTAGGATATGTGAGTTTCAAGGAAAACAGCCAGAGTCTCTTACATTGCCTATTGGTGTGTTTCAAACTCAACTGGATGGGAAAAGAAACGATGCAAAGTCAGTTTTTCTTGGCTATTTCTTAAAAGTAATTTACATGTATGCCTTATTGGCACATCTTGCCTTTTTTTATTCTGTTACCAGTGCTTTCAGCTTAATTGTTTGCTTTGTTGGCATCTGAGTTTATTTACTTGTATACCATGTAATGTTTACCTCATCTTTAACCATTTGCTTTCCCAGGCATATTCCAATTTTACTTGACATCCAGCTGAAAGAGCACATGTCTTCTCTCCTCTTTCCTAGTCAGTATGTCAGCAAACGCTTATTGATCCCTTACTGTGGGCAGAACATTGCACTGGATAACTGGGGAGAATAGATACTATTTCCTTTACTCAGTAAATGTGTACTGAGCACTGTCTAATGAATCATCACAATATGGCTTTACTGTTCTGAGGTATATTACAGAATATTTTGTACCACTTGTATCATAATGTAATTATAAACCCAATACAGTGTCAAAGATGACTAATTTTATGGCTACCTGTCATTTAAAAATATCCCTTATCTTATTTGTATTCCATTAATACAAATAATGAAAGAAACAATGTTTTAATCTGCAATAAACTGATTTACTGTTTAGTGACTGTAATATACTAGACTTATATTCCTGCAATTGGTAACTATGCCTCAATCACACACATAATAGTAAAAGTCCGCCAAATAAGTATTTAACTTTGCATAAGATATTCAGGAGACCCTGCATGCCATGATTAGATTATTTTGGGGAGGACAACTGCTATCACACCTGATTTAGCATACTCCATAGTTGAGAAAATACTCATCAGATTATGCTTTTAGTAATTCACATGTACATTTTATAGGAAACTTGTTCTGTATACAATGAATGAATAATTTTATATTGTTAAAAGAGAGTGAAAAAGCAACCCAAGGAAAGAAGGAAATATCTGGAAATCATATACCTGGTATGGGTTTAACATCTAAATTATATAAAGAACTTCTAGAGGCTGGGGATTTAGCTCAGCAGCACAGTACCTGCCTGGCAAGTGCAAGGTCGTGAGTTCAATTCCTGGTACTGGAAAAAAGTAAAAAAACTTTTACAACAAAACAAACAACATGGTTTAAAAAAATAGTCAGAGGACTTGAATAGAAATTTCTCTAAAGAAGGAATATAGGTGGTTAATAAGCACATGAAAAATTCTCAACATTACCATTAGGAAAACACAAATTAAAACCTCAATGAACTACCATCCCCCACCTATTAGAACTAAACAGACAAAATGAAAAGTATGATCAGGGTGTGAAGGATTTGGAGCCCTCATATGATCCTAATGAGAACTGATAATAGTTCAGGGCTGGGTATATAGCTCAGTGGCACAGCTCCTTGCTTGGCAAGCACAAGGTTCTGAGTTCAATTCTTGGTACAAAAAAAAAGAGAATTTATAATAATGCAATAGTTGCAGAAAACAGTACAGTAATTGTGGAAAAAGTTAAACAAAATTTTCACATTAACATGTCACTTAGCAATTCCATTTCAGGTATGTACGTGAAAACTTTAAAACATTTGTTTAAGTACCAGGAACAAAAAATGTTCATAGCAACATTACTCACATATAGCCAAAAAGCAGAAACAAGTCAAATGTCTACTGGATAACAGGGATTAATCCATTTATGTGTTATATCTGGAGAATGATATTTATTTTAACATTTGGAGGAATGAAGTAGTGACTTACGGTACAAAATAGATAAATTTAGAAAACAGCGTTCTAAATGAAGTACACAGAGTTGGAGATGTACCTTAGTGGTAGAACATTAGTTTAAACACAATAAGCCAGACACAAAAACCATAAATTGTATGATTTTATTTATATAAATGTCCAAAATAGACCAATCCATAAAGGCAGAAATCAGATCAATTGTTTCCATGGAATAGGGACAAAGAGGAATGCCATGTAACCACTTAATAGGTAAAAGGCTTCTTGTTATAGTGATGAAAATGGTTGGGAATTAGATAGTATTGGCTGTTCCACACTGTAAATGCACTAGGAGACCACTTAATTGAATATTTTGAAATTATTGAAGTAACACAATTTATTGAGTAAAATTTTACAAAAACTAAGTAAAATGTTAGCACATAACCCACCAATTTCAGCATACATCTAAGAGAAAAGAAAATGAATGCCCTCTCCAATAAAATGAGTCTGCAAATGTTCACATGGCATTTTTCACAATAGATAAAAAATGGAAACAACCTAAATATCTATAAAGTGATAAACGTAAAAAAAGTATGGTATATCCATAGTTGAATTTATCACTGTTGTAAATTAATGGTCAACTTGAGTGGGAATACCCAGTCAAACAGGGTTAGCATGGCTCCAGGGAACAGTAAAAAAGAACAGGAGGGGAGGAATTTCTGCTGATTTCCCTCTGAGGAGCTTTGGCTATTCTCTTCAGCTGAGCTTTGGTCTTTGCCTTTGCCAAGGGTAGCTGTTATTTTCTTGGGAGGAGCTCTGGTCCTTGTTTTTACCTGAGCATCATCTTTTGACCTTTGGTAGAGATACTGTGCCCAGAAGCTCTGGTCTTTACCTTTGCCTTATGCATCATCTTCCGGGTCTCAGAGCAGATTCTTCAGTTTCCAGAATCGGCCTTTCAGCCTGCTGGTGCAGACTCTCTAGCCTCTGGCACTGGCGCTGGACTTTCCTGCACAGATCATTCAGTCTTCCCTCAGAGATCCCTCAGCCTCTTGGTGCGGACTTGCATGGATATTGTTGTGAGCTCCGGGCCTTTGGCTGGACTTGTAAAGGACATTGCCATGGGATCTAAGCCATCAGCTAGCCTCTTTGGATCTCTAACATGTGGACAGATTTCTTACTCTCTTCTACATTTGACTCTGTGGGAAATATTATAAGTTACTCTTGTAAATTTCTGTGTCCTGTGTTTAATCTGTTCTCCTGCAAACACTGACTACAATGACCATCACTGTAGATGAACCTTAACAACATGCCAGGTAAAACAAGTTGATCACCAGAAACTGTGTGATACCATTTATAGAAAATGACCAGAGTAACACATCTATAGATTCAGAAGGTAATTAATTCTACCTAGGACTGGGGATATTGGTGTAAATGGGAGTGACTGCTAATAAGTGTGGGGCTGCATTTTGTAGTGATGAAAGTTTTCTGAAAGTGCAGTAGGTAGTGGCACTTAGTTTGCAAATTTGTGAATATGTGTACTAAAATATATTCTAAAATCATTGAGTTGTTTAATTCAAAAAAGATGAATTTTATGGCTTTGAACCTATACCTCAATGTAATAATGTATAATGACAAATCTACAGCACTAAATAAGTAGACAGTACAGGAGAACAAATGGAGTTTGCAATACTTTGTCCAAAAGAAGATAGGAACAAAAGAAAAAGTTAACTGAGAACTGATAAGAGAACTAGAAAACAAATTGTAAGATGTTAAACTAGACTCGATAGTGTCAATTACTGTGACATTAGCTTGATTGTGTCAAATCAATTGGATTAGGGCATTGGTAGAGCAGGCTTTTGGGTTTGTCTGGGTTGGCCATAAAGGAGCAGACTTGGGAATTATGTCTGGTCCTTGTCTTTTCCACTCTTCTCCTCATCTGCTCTGTAGTCACTATGGACTCAACTGCTTTCATTCACCATACCCTTCTGAAATGATATCCCTGACTTGGAGCTTGCCAACGATCACCTAGGTCCCCTTAATATGTGAACTAAATTAAAAGTTTCACCCTTTAAACTGTGGGTGAAGAATATTATTTTTCAGCAAAGAGAAACCTGACTAACATAATTAAAATAAAAGTAAATGAATAAACTCTGTAGTTGACAAGAATCATCCTGAAAAATATAAAGGAAAATGCAATAATGTACTCTTTGCAAGCAATAGCCTTCTGTTATGGCTTGTGTCTAGATGTCCCTCCAAAGCTTCATGCAGTCATAGGTGGGGTCTTGGGGAGGTGACTGGATCTAGTGTGTGTGATGCTGGGATTAAGGATGTGATACGGGGATTAAATGCACCCCAACCTAAAGGCAAATAGCCTGGATGGGATATAAGGGACAGAAAGAGGGCTGTTGTCATTGCTCACTCTTTCACTGCTTTGCTGCCCTCTGCCTGTCCTGTTTTGCCATGGACTGTTTTTCCTATGTGATGCCCTGCTGCCATGAGACCCTGCCTTGGAGCCAGCCAACTATGGACTGAAACCTCTACAAACTTTGAGTATCAGGTTTTGCCTCAGCAATGACGAAAACAACTGAAACACCTTCAAAATCAAGATCTTGGCTTTCTACTTTCTGTGTCGTTATGAGATTAAGTCTGTGTGGCTGTAAATGCTTCTGGGAAAAAGAAGAACTACTTACTGATATGTAAGTTAACTCTGCAATCTTGCCAGCATTTTCCCAGGAATACCACTTCTTAATATTTTGAGTCTCCTAATTTAAATAAATATCTAGTAACAAAATAATTTTCACATATACTCCTAGAAATTTGATGATTATTTGGATGATGTATAGGCTCTCAGTGAGTTTAACATTATCATTATAGTACCAAATTAGTAACGTCATAATGTCTCATATTTCAGTAGCAATAACAGGATATGAGCCTGATGAAAAGACAATTATCTTCCTACTTAGCTAGAATACATTTCCACCATTAAGAGGAATTTATCTTTTAAATCATTTACTTGTAGAAAGTTTTCATTCAGCATTTCATATTCTTCACTTAGCAAAAATTTACATGATACCATTGGGCTATTTGGGAATTATATTAGCACATTAAATTCAGCTGTGAAAACTGCTCAAGAAAATAGTAAGTCCTCTAGGTTTCTGAAAAACAAGAATTTGAGCTGGTAGCCTAATAGTCAATGTCATCATAGAAATGAATTGTGGAGCAGATTTCACATTACACTGCTTCTTTTTAGAGTATGAGAAATAGATTATTACTGCAAAGCCACATAAAGACTATCTGAAGGCTGAGAAATTGGAACTGCCACTTGTGACTTATGCTTAAACAAATGGATATTGCAGCCTCAGCGTAGAATTCACTTGTGATTTTTCCTTGTTCTTAGCATCAAGGGCAAAAGCCTTTCTTTTACACTAATATTCATTTATGGTGCTCACAACAAGAAACCAACTACCCCATTTTCTGTGATAGAAGCTATTGCAATCTCACTTTGCCTGTGTAAAATCATGTGTCTTGACTCTAACCAATCAAAATACAAGCAAGAGTGTCATTGTCCCATTTAATGGTACATTTTATGTCTTTTAGATACACCATTAGTTCTCGTATTACACAGGAAGCTAACTATTTTCTTTGTATTTCTTTGACTGTGTCTAAACACATAAACCAATAAAAGGAAAAGCAAAGCATTTGGCTGCTTCCTGATCCAAATCTTTTAGAACCCCTTGACATAAGAAACACATGTGATTCAGGTTTGTGGCTGCAGTAACTAGGCCAGGCCTGGTAAGAAAGTAGTCAAGTAATTTATATTTCATAAGTGAGCATATGGATGAAATAAAAAACTTAAATATACAGTGTAATCCTACTTGGTTGCACTTATTTCCTTCCAGTTTCAAGCATGTATGTGCGTGTGTGCATGTGTGTGTGCATGCATGTTTACGTGAGTGTGTGTATGTGTGTGATTTTCTGAAAATTTCAGTTGTAGCTTCAAATCTAATTACTGTAGTTCTCTTCAAAGGCAATGAGTGAAAAGAAAGCTGAATTTTTCTATGTGTCTATTCCTTTATCTCTGGGACAGCTATAGTCACTTCTGAAATCAAGCATGCAATATCATGCTTTTCTACTACTTGCCCGCATCCAAACAGAATGCATTCTATTATTTTCCAAGTCCTCCTTCCAGTCAGTACGTCTATAGATTCTGTTCATGCTCAGGTTACCAAATTACTTGGTTACAACTTTTTTCTGACTCCTTCTACGTTTGTGTGTATACTACAGCATCACAAAATGACTATATTCTGTGTTCTATATTCACTATGGGCAAAATGTAATATAGGGCTTGAGAAGATGTGTGTGTACATATGTGTTTGTATAGCTAGAGAAGGACAGGGTGTACAACCTTAAGAAAATTATGATCTACATGGGAAAATAGATATAAATTCTTAAAGGCATATTTGAAAGGCTATAATCTAAAATTCTTTGTATGCTGATGAAGGGGGCTGGGGATTTAGCTCAGCGGCACAGTGCCTTTCTGCCAAGAGCGAGGTGGTGAGTTCAATTCCCGGTAACAGAAAAAAAAGCAAGAAAAAAAAGAATGTATATGCTAATGAAAAGAAAATTCAAATTTTGTACACACACATACACTTCAGAAATAATTAGAAACATTAATAATTTTTATAGGAAACTAATGCAATGCTTACTGCAAATGACACTTCCCTCCTAGGTTCATGTGCTTTTTTGATGTCTTTCTTAAAATTTATAGTAAATAGTCTTATAGTCATTTATTAATTTAACTTGTCCTTTGTTATATTGTAAACATATGAAAATGGACACTACTCTGTTCTGAAACCTCCAAATGCAGAGCCTTGATCAATACTTATTTTATTTAAAGAAGACCAAGTGTCAAGTAATAGACCAGACCATATGGCTGTGTCAAAAAATAACAACAAAAATGTGATCCACTTGTTTCACTGATACTACTAGTTTCTCTTACTTCATTGAAAAGAAATTTTATGCTCTTGTTTGCTTCTTCTTTGTAAGACAGACTTTGTGTCTTCTGTTCTGAATAACTACTTTGAAATGATGATACACAGTATCTTAATTATTGTTATTCTTTTAGTGTTTTGTTGTGAAATTTTGTTTCATTTTTTCATAAAATAAAAAGTTATAACAACTGTGATCAATAAGGGATAACAGGGACAAAAATAGCCAAAATGGGCTATATGCATGTATCAGCATATGAAAATAAACATTATCATTCTGTATTACTAATATAAATATATTAATTTATAAGGTACTAATAAAAATTTATTCAGCATTGATCCACACCAATTAAGGAAGTTATGCAGTAGAGGCAAAATTTGATCCAGTTTTGATTGTAAA
Source organism: Chinchilla lanigera (assembly GCF_000276665.1). Classification (NCBI taxonomy): domain Eukaryota; kingdom Metazoa; phylum Chordata; class Mammalia; order Rodentia; family Chinchillidae; genus Chinchilla; species Chinchilla lanigera. The sequence goes on from NW_004955490.1 coordinate 1,479,637, forward strand.
TTTGTACAATTTTTAACCAGTCTCACTTCTTCCTAAGACATAGTCTCTGCAGTCTCTTAAGCTGATATTTATCAAGTACAGTTTATTTATATATGTATATATATTTTTTTTCCCCATTTCTCTGTATCAAGCTCAGAATACTCCTACAGTATGCCTACCACTTGCTATTGGTCTCATTGAAAGATTTTATCTTTTGCTTACTTTTCTGTAGTGGAACTACCCAGAGATTCCTGACTGTCCTCATCAAACAATAATAATCTTTAAAAATCCAACCATCTTGCTCAAGGCTGAACAATGTTTCACACATTATAAAAATTAAAATTATTTATAAATCAGATAAACAGATTTATGAAAGTAGTGATAGTACATATGACATCAAGTGACATTCATTTGAACAACAATAATACAGTAAGATTAAATATTGATCTTGTCTGGAAAACTCATATGAGGGTTGGTGGCATGTAAGGAACAAAAAGGCATGGTTCTGCTACTGTCTGGATGTGTGAATTGTTAAATCATTTACTATACCTGGGGCTGAATGTCTTCATTTTCTTTTTTTTTTTTTTTTGGACTGGGAATTTAACTCAAGCTGTGCCACTGAGCTATATCCACTGCCCCAAAACTGCAATGTTGTTTTTTTGTTTATTTGTTTGCTTGGTTTGGTTTGGTTTAGTACCAGGAATCAAACTCATGACCTCATGCTTGCCAGGCAGGCATGGTGCCACTGAGCTATATCCCTAGGCCCTGTCTTCATATTTTTTTAGTGGAGCCATAATTGTTATAACCTCACAAAATTTTTCTGAGAAAGAAATGAAATATTTTTGCAACTATGAAGTGTCATGAATAAGCAGTGAATGATTATTTCCTTGGAAAATACCCACATACAGTGTTGTATTTATTGGAGGAAAGCACCTTCCAAGAGTTCTCTGGACAATTTGACGCTTTTCTAAATGAGAAGTTTAATGAAGGGTGGTAATTTTCTGCAGGACAGGCAGCTGATATCTGAGTAGTGCTCTGTCCCCTCTAGGTATATTTTGCTCTATCTCTGTGCTGAAATCCACAGATTACCTCAGAAGTCATAATGAACTACGTATATTTCGTTTTACATTGAGATTCTCGCTTGGGCCTTAGTTAACAAAACAAATAAGGCTTCTAGATCTTACCTGTGTTGGGTAAAGAATATCTGTTCAGTCACATTTTTTTCTAAGCATCACTTACAGCCTAGATAGGCTAATTCGTAATCATTTTACATGGAAAGTACTATTCTTCAGCTTAAATAAAATTACAAGTTGTTATGATATGTGAGAGCAGATGATAATGCTAAAAACATTAATACCTTATCTATCATTTTTCTGAACTCCTAATAACATTAATCTGTCACATACAAACTAAAACTTTATTAGAAAACTCACATAATCTTCTCGTAGTTTCATAAATTTATGGGAATCACAATTGTTGGAAAGGGACTCATTAGAACAGCTGTGCTTATTGAGCAACACGTTTTCTTTCTCATTTTCATCACATAGAATGAGGGAGTGAGTATCCAATCAGAACTTGCAAAAAGTATTAAACAGAGTTTGATTGTGTACAATATTTTTAAAACCCTTTAGGTGGGATCGATACTCTACAGGTCAACAGCGACACCCCAGCACTTTCTATTTTCTAACATCCAGAGAGATCACACATCTGTGCTACTTATCTGACCCCTAAAGACAGTATAGTTTGGGATTTCTGGAATAGGTTGTATTTCAGTTTTTAGTTCAATGATTCTGCAAGAATAATAAAGTAGAACTCAATCTAGAGCTTGATAAGTGGGTAATTTCAACAGGGAGTTCTGATATTTTCAATATGACCATCTAAATTAATCTGGAAACAGTACCCTTCAGATATTTGTAAATGCTAGATAAAACATAATTTAACGTTAACACAAGAGATTACAAGAAAGAAAAGACAATGCTATATGCATAGAATGTAAAGAACAACCAAAAGAAGGAAAAAAGAGTATAAAAGAAAGGAGAATGTGAATAGGAAGCCTGACCGATAAGGAAATTAGTTCATGCTCCTCAAATTCTAGTCAGAAGAAAGGCCAGGCAAAAATATAGAGATTACTGGATAATGAAGTCTTTGAGGTATACATATTTGTTAAAAAGTTATGAAAGAAAGATTTAAGGTTTTGGGGACATGTAGCTGGGAAGCTGAAAATGAGATTCCTGCAAAAAGATGACATTCTCAAAATTCACACTGAGTAAAATGGGAAATCAAAATCCATTTATTGATCACAAGAGATAACAAGGGAACTTACTGTTCCGGATTAAAGAGAATTAATATTATCCATTTGAACTTAGAACTTTTGACCCAATTCTTTACTGAGGCTACAGCAAAAATGGCTTTCCTTATATAGTCCAAGCATTAAAGAAATGCTTTCCGTGCATGGCTTGTGCTCCAAGAAATTGGCTTAGAATTATTTCTGAGCCAATGACAGTCTAGAGACACATGATATAAGCTAGTAAAAAAACACTCTGGAAGGAAATTCCCATGACCAAGAAAACATGGCATTCCCACTAATTGAAACTAGCCCAATTTAACATGTTACTTTCTCACATTATAAAGCATACAATGAAACATCTCAATGCTCTTGTTTCTTTTATCTGTTCAGAACATTAGGCATCAAAAAGAATTGGAGAAAGACTAAAATAAGTATTTTAAATGACTACATGATATTTAAGAAAACATAGGCACTCTAGTGAAAAAAAGGTCCATTTGAACAAATCAAGAGAAAACACATACTTTAATATAAGAAATTTTAAAAATATCTATCGATCGATATATCTGTCTATCTATCTATCTATCTATCTATCTATCTATCTATCTATCATCAATCTATCTATCTTGCTAGGAACACAGGCCATATGTTTTACCACTGAGCTATATCCTCAACCTTTAGAAACCTTAATGAATAGATTAAATCAATGATTGAACAGAGCTGTGGATAGAATTAGTGAATTTCAAAGGTTGACCACGATTTAATATGTTTAAATTTTTGGAAATTGAAGTGTAAGACACATTGCCATTAGTTCCCCCTCCAAATGCTCCACCTCTTTGGGTATACACTTATGCCATCATTCTTGCCACTCTCTGAAGAGCTCTGGATGTCACCTTTTGTGAATATCTTCATGAGGGGTGATTTTTGTTTGTTCGTTTTTGTTTTTCTTCCAGTACCAGGAATTGAACTCACGACATTGCACTTGCCAGGCAGGCTCTGTGCCGCTGAGCTAAATCCCCAGCCCCAATGAAGGGTGATTTTAAAAATATAGTGAGTGCTGCTTTTGAGTGGCATCCAGTGGAATGGTAGGCTCAGGAAAGCATCAGGATGCATGCTCATCCACCCTATTCACAAGATCTGGCACACACCATCAACTTCTAGCTCTTTCCCAAAGTCAAAGTGGCCGTGAAAAGTAAAAGTTTTGAATTGATTCCGGATACTGAGGCAGCCACAACAGTCCAACTAAATGTACTCAGGGAAAATGACTGCCAGAAGTGCTTTAGAAAGGGGCCTAATGGGAAAGGAAAGAAGAAATGGAGGAAGGAGAGTAGTAGGGAAAGAGAAAGAAAGGGAAAGGGAGAAGGAAAAGGAAAGGGAAAGGGAAAAGGGAAAAAAGAATTGAAAGAAATGATGGAAATAGGGTTTTTATACATACAAAGGGGACCAAGAGTTGGAAGGAGCAGGAAGGGATGGGATGGTTGGGGAATAAGAAAAGAATGGAGATGTGTGCATGTATCAAGTCATCAGGATAAGGGTAATCATTAGGTACTGCAAACTACATAATGGCAGGGAGATTAATGCCATTGGGGGGTTATTGGCAAAGTAACTTTTACTGTAATAAACTTTTAAAATTCAAACATTAACCATATTTGTTGATCACACCTCCTAGGTATAGAATGTAATATGGCATGAGAATGATAAACTACAATGAAGAAATCTACTGTACATCTTGTATGAGCATTCTGTTTGGTTTCGTCTCATTTTTTGCTTGTTTGGGTATTTCTGGTTTTGTTTTATAGTACTGGGAATTGAACTTAGGGGCACACAACCATTTAACAACACCCTTTTTACTTCTTTTGAGACAGCATCTTGCTGAGTTTCCCAGGCTAGCCTTGCACTTGCCATCCTCCAGCCTCAGCCTCCTGAGTAGCTGGTATTTTTAACCTCATGGGCAGATATAACCTAGATTTTTAACCTATGTGGGCAGATATAACCCAGGATCTTGTGTCCCGAGAGCAAAGAATTCCAAAGTGTACATTCAGTAGCAAGTGGCAAGAAGCTACATTTACTGAAGGTCATGTGCTGTTGTGCTCAAAGCAAGTCCATGCCAACCAAAGATATGGCACAGACGGAAAAGTGATGCTGGAGTAGCCGAAAAATAAAAGCACTACACACAGATCACAGCACACAAGGGCAGCAACAGCCTCCAATACATCAGGCTTTCAAAACTTAAAGCATATGCACCTCAGCCTGTGGGCCTACCCCTGAATCTCTAAGTATGATTGAAAGGAATAATTGACAGGGTATTGTTCAAAATTAAGTGGGTGGAAGGGAGAGACTGTCAGCTCCATTGTTTCTAACTGTACCACTACCCTCTGAGAGTCCTGGTTCCCAAAAATCTTTAAGGGGTGCTGAAGGAGGAAGTACCCTCTTCCATGGCTACATTTGTCTGAATAGGGGCGTTGGCCCTGCCTATTCAGAAACCAAGGAACCTTTGCTCTGACTCATCTGTGTTCCTAGGAGCTGAGTTCATTCTCTGAAAATTTCCTGATGAATCACAGATGTGGAGGTAGGATTTGATCTTGGGCTAAGGCCCTTGCCAATAGTTTAATGGCTGCAAATCAAGAAGAGACAAATTTGCCTAAGACATTAAGTATGTAAGTTTTAAATAGTAAGGTTACAAAAAACGCTAATGAAGGCCATGTCCAGAACAGGAACCAGAATCTCCAATTCCCCATATTTGGCTGGGATATCCAAGACTGAAAGAGTTCTTTGCTGATCTTAGAAGCACAGTCATTCAGTTTCTGTGCTGCATCTTTCACTATTTCAGACTGACTGACATAGGAACTGCATTCTGCTTTTAAAGACAAACATAACCCCTCTGTTCCATGCTGTCCTAATGCTGTCTTTTATGAAACCGCTGCCAGCAGTGAACCATGTGCTAGCCATCCCTGTCAGTGGCTGGTTCTTCAGATCAGGGTGGCTGGCATAATTCTGGGTGAGGATTAGGGCCCGTTAGGTGAAACACTACTGGAGTGGCTTTAACAGCCCTCTCCAGGGTGTCATCATAAAATGCTGAGGAATCAGGTCCTGGCAGAGATGTCAAGCCCCATGGAATCCGGCTGCCTGAGTCTCAAGTAACTGTGATACCATTTGCTAGAGGTTTGAATGTTAGAGTGGCTCTGAGTAGAAAGAGTATATCTCTTTCAATTACTGGTATGGGACACCCTGGTATCACTATAAAGACAGCTTGGAAAAGAAAATCTTCTACATGGTAGTTCAGAGTGGGGATGAAAGAAGCTATCTCATTAACTCCATTAAGACCCACAACTTTAAAATGGGATGAACACTCGCCCTAATAAGAAACTAAAATTGAGAAAGTTGCTCCTGTACTCCAGAGAAATATAATGTTGGCCTGCTACTTTTAGAATCGCCCAAGGCTCCTCTAAATTGATCGAATACTCTTGTATGATAGCCATGCAGACTTCCTCGAGCACAATCACTCACTGTCCAGACTTTCCTCGATGGCCACTAGGATGATGGATGACCACGTCCCTCTCTGAGAATGAGGGGAGTCCTTCTTCCAATGCCAGGGATCTTCTTCTATGTTCTGACAAGCCCAAAATGGGTCATATGGTTGCTGGGGAGGGGCATTCCTTTGCCTAGTTCCCCAAGCACTTGCACTTGAAGCACTCTGACTTGTTTCCATCACTCTTTGGATTACTTCAGTTTCCTTTAGCACTGCAGGCTCTGTTCTAAACTTTATCAAATGCGGTGCGCATGACTTTAGCCCACCTCTTTTCCCTATTCAATCCTCATTTGTCTTCTACTTCATGACAGTTAATTAAAGAGTGAATAAGCTACAACAACCAATTAACTTATTTTAGTTTGTGGTCCTGGCTGAACTTTCTTGAGCTTTTTCCTAATATCTGAAGCTGCTTGACTAATAAAAAACTGCTCCAGGATAATTTGACCTTTTCTAGATTCAAAGTGTAGATTAGTGTGTTTACAGAGTGCCTCTTCAAGACAGAGCTGAAAAGCAACTAGATTCTCTTCTAAGTCTTGACTAATAGACCTGAGCTTATTATAGTTCACAGCTTTGACCATCCCTGTCATACACCCACTAAAATGGCCTTGAGATATAACTTTCACTTGCCTTCTCTGCCTGCTGTGTTATAAACCCATTCTGGCCCTTCTTGGGACCCAAGTAACCCAGAAATTGGATGACTACTAGAGGGTGAACCTGTGAAGACTTCACCATTAGCCAGTTTGCAAGTCACAGACAAGAATCTCAAAACCCAGACAATTCCCCACAGATGTGGCTTGCAGTCCCTCTGACTGAGAAACAAGCACCTCCATAGATGATATTACACTCTCTGGAAGTCTAAGAACAAGGAATAAAATATGTCCCTAGAGAAAACCTGATCTCACTAGATGAATCCATGGTGCATACCACATCTGATGACAAACCTCAGGATAAATGTTAGACATCATGTAAATTCAGTCAGTAAATGCAGGTTACACATCATTTTAGATAGATGCATAAACTTGAAGCCACATTTATCATAATATAGCAAAGCCAATTAAAAAAGAGAGAAAGGACTAGCTTTAGATAAGTGATCCAGAAGGAGACAGTTATAGGCAGGCATTAGGACCTCAGAGAGAACCAGTCCCTCCCCGCCCACCAAAGGTCAAAGCCAGGGTTTGGCACAACTACCCCTTTTAAAATGACCATATATGATTTTCTTTCTGTTACATGCAAGGAAGCACTCTACTTCTTGTTTTCCTTGAGTTGCTCAGCTCTAAAAAAAAAAAAAAAAAAAAAAAAAAAAGCCAATAATTTGAATCTTCCTATAGATGAATGCCTGAGGGAGAGGCAGGGACAAGGAGGACCCAGAACTACCCAGACAGAGACACTGGGATGAAGGAAAGTAATGCAAGAGAAGCACTCACACCACATGACCCACAAGCCCCTTGCTAGGACACAAGTGGCAGCACAAGACTACATAGTGCAGGGCATGTTGCTGACTGTACTCCGCAAAGAAAACTAACAACAGGAGGAGGTCCAGGCCATGAGAAAGTCATCCCAATCCCAGTGCGGGCTGGCATAGTCCCTTGTTGAAACCACAGTACTCACCAGCTGAGCTAAGGTTCATCCTTGCAGAGGTGTGAGGCGTCACCACCACTGAAAGAAGATCTGCACACTATGAAGACCATCAACAAAATACAACCTCAACTAATCCACAGGGGTCCTCCAACCACCACGAGCCCACAAAGGCAGAAACCTTTTGCTCTACAACCTAGTTTCTTCAAATAGTGTAATAGCAATATAATCACCAGATGGCTGTGGTAATCTGTCCCAAATGCCCAACAAAGGGGAGAAGAGAGAGTCTCCCTGAGCAAGTGTGGAGTCACCTTCTTTTCATGACTGGCTTCTTTAGGCTGCTGGCTGTTGGCTGCTAAGGTGCTGATGTCTACCAATATCTCCAGGTGTCCATTAATATCTCTCAGTATTCATTAATCTTTCCTGACTGGCTTATGCTAAAAGTTACTGGATGATGGGTGGACATAATCCACTTTTGTGGACAATGTGTAAAGGATTGCAAAGTGTACACCTGATAGCAAATGGCAAGCAGCCACTTTTATTGAAGATCATGGGAAATTGTGCTCCGAGCAAATCCATATCAGCAATAGATATGGCACAGACAGGAATGTGGTGCCAGAGTGACAGAAAAGCAAGTCTCTACCTAGGTCACAGCGCACAAGGGCAGCAACAGCCACCAAGAAATCAGAACTTCAGAATTTAAAGGATATGCACCTCAGTCCATGTGCCTTCAATCTCTAAGAATGATTGAAAATAATAATTGACAAGGTGCTATTTGAAGTTAAATGGGTGAAAGGGAGTGACACTCACAGCTCCATTGATTTTAACTGTACTGGGATGACTGATGTTGTGCCTGACTTTCTTACATGATTTTGAAGAAAAGAATAGAATAATGGGTTAGAGGCAATATTCAAAGAAATGAGAAAAAATTTCCATAATGATGAAATACATGTAACTTCGGGTTCAAGAAAATCAAAATCACTCCTGGGGAGAAAAATACAGGGAAATTATAGTGAAAAGCAAAAGGGGAAAAAAAATTCAAACTGCACCAGAAAGAGAAGACGCATTTCTTTTTTTTATTATATGTGCACAGTACATAATGATTATATTTATCATGGAGATTGTGTGCATGTACATATGACTGTTATTATTCTACTTGTTTTCTATTTTATGAAAAGATAAATTTTCACAACAAAATATGAAGAGAATAGCAATAGTTTGTGTACTGTTTATCATAGTTCAAAAGTACTTACTCAGAATACAAAACACAGACAAAAATGATTCTCTTTTCCAGAAAAGAAACAGATGATACCACAAAACTTTCTTTTTTTGGTACCAGGAATCAAACTCAGCACCTAACGCTTGCCAGGCAGGTGCTGTGCCACTGAGCTATATCCCCAGGCCAAAATTTTCTTTTCAGTGAACTAAGGGAAACTTGTAGTATAAATGTAAAAAAATTAGAGTATATCTTAAAATATTTTTGAAATAACTGAATAAATAATTTGGGAAATTATCTGAACTTCTCTCTAGTTCTTATTTATCTATCATATATATGCTTTGCATTTCCTACCAGACATTCCTCATTTAATGACCAAGTTCTGTATCTGTGACTTTGTTGTTAAATGACGTGGTCGCTAAATGAAGAATTGTACATAGTATATACATTACAATACTCAGAATAAAGAACTGGTTAAAGGAAACTTCAACTTGATAACTTTGCTTTTATTTGCGTAATTCTCATATGCAGTACTGTAATTCACAACAGAATATAAAACTACAGTACTGTGTTGTACAGTACCATCAGCAAAAGTCACAGTACTGTGTAAACAAGATGTACTGCACCAAAAAAGATATTGAGGCTTTATAAACAAGATGTACAGAACTGTAAAAAAAATGATGAGTCATACATCCAAGCAGTTGGTCTTAAATCTGAACATCCCACCTCAGTCTTAAGTGTGAACCGTTTTTAACCAGGTAGGTCATTTAATGAGGAATACGTATACAAGAGAAACCATAGAATATTTAAACTTATGTGTCTGATTTTAAAAATTAGCATCATGTCCTCAAGATGCATTCATTTACCTATGAATGCCTCAGGTTTATCTTTCTGTGTATCAGAGTTTTTTACACACCATTTTATGAAAATATATTTTCATTATCCATTCATCTGTTGATGGACATATATACTGTTTCCAAGATCTAACTATTGTACATGTGCTGCTATAAAGATGGATATGTATGTGTCCTTGGAATACAGCGACTAAATCTTTTGGGAAGATTTTAAGAGAGGGATAGCTGGGTCAAATGGAATATCTATTCTTAGTTTTATGAGAAATCTCCACACTAATTTCTCTATTGGTTGTACTACTTTATATGCCCATTAACAATATAGAAGAATTTGTTCTTGCCCACATCTTTGTCAACATTTATTATTATTACATTTTTGGCTGTAGTCATTCATTCTAGAATAAGATGGTATCTCAATGTAGTTCTAGTTTGCAATTCTCTAACAGCCAGATAGATACATTGAACAGTTGTACATGTATTTGTAGGCCATTTGTACTTCTGAGAAGTGTCTTTTCACTTTCGTTGTCCATTTATTTGATGGGGTCCTTTATTTTAGAGAATCTATTATTGTTTTGTTCTTTAAGTATATTATATATTAATCTCTGTCTGAGGAATAGCTGATAAAAATATTTATCATGCTGTCGGTTATCTCTTCACTGTATTGGTTCTTTCCTGTATTCTTTTGCATTTTTTAATGTGATATGATCCTGTTTGTTGATTCTCAGTATTATTTATTGTGCCATTGGGGCTCTATTCAGATAGTCTTTGCCTATACCTATGTCTTCAAGAGTTGTACCTATTTTATCTTCCAGCAGATTAAGTGTTTTTCTTTTAACATGTAGGCCTTTGATCCATTTTTATTTTAATTTAGTACATGGTGAGGTACATCAGGCTAGATTCAATATTCTATATATGAGTGTCCAAATTTCCTGCAGCATTTACTAACAAGGCTAACTTTCCTTCCAGGTATGTTTTTGGCCACTTTTTCAAAGATAAAATAATTGTATGTGCCTGTTTTTCTTTCTGCTTCCTCTATTTTCTTCCATTGATTCACATCCTTATATTTGTGCTGATACCATGCTGTTTTAGTCACAGTGGCTTTATAGTATAACTTCAAGTTTTGGATTGTGGTGTCACTTTCTTTGTATTTATTTCCAAGGATTGCATTTCATGTTATGGGTCACTTTTGGTTCCATATGAATTTTAGGATTGTTTTCTCTGTATCTGTGAGAAATGCTGTTGGTATTTTGATTGGAATTGTATTAAATTTTATATCAGCTTTGGCAGTATAGCCATTTTTAAAATATTCATTCTGTCTATAGAGGAACAGGGGATATTTTTCCATATTCTGATGTCCTCCTTCATTTCCTTTTTCAGAATGATATCATTTTTGTTGCAGAATTCATTGGGTTAATTTCTAAGTATTTAATTTTTTGATGTTATTGTGAATGATATTATGTTCCTAATTCCTTTTCTGTGAGTTTCTTATTAGTGTATAGCAATGATATTGATTTTTGTATTTTTATTTTGCATCCAGCTAAATTGATGAATTTGATTTTTAATTTTTTAATTTTCTTGGGTGTATAAGATTTTGGCTTCTGCAAATAATGATAGTTTTAATTTATCCTTTTCTACACATATTCCTTTTATTACTTTCTCTTTGCTAATGTTTAAGTGACTATGTTGAACAAGAATGTAATAGTGCACATCTTTGTTTTTTTCCTGACTTTAGATAAAAGGATTTCATATGAGGTTAGCAATAAGTTCGTCAAAAATGCGCTTTACCAGATTGAGATAAGGTCCTTATACACCTATTTTCTTCAGAGTTTTTCTTATGAATGGATGTTGGATATTTTCAAATACTTTTTCTTTTTTTTTTTTTTTTTTTTTTGGTTTTT
>NW_004955490.1:1496733-1498217 GCF_000276665.1 Chinchilla lanigera
GAGAAATGCAAATTAAAACAACACTGAGATTCCACCTTACCCCAGTAAGAATGGCTAGCATTAAGAAATCAACCAATAACAAATGCTGGTGAGGCTGTGGAGAAATAGGAACCTTCTCCACTGCTGGTGGGAATGCAGACTGGTGAAACCACTGTGGAAATCCGTTTGGATTCCTCAGCAAACTAGGATTAGAGGTTCCATTCATCCCAGCTATTCCCCTTCTGGGTATTTCCCCAGAAGATCTGAAAAAACATTGTATCACAGCGATATATGTGCACCTACGTTCATAGCATCGCAATTTGTAATTGCTAAATTGTGGGAGCAAATCAAATGTCCATCCACTGAGGATTGGATAAAAAAATTGTGGTACTTTTATATAATGGAATATTACTCAGCTACAAAGAAAGATAAACTCAAGGCTTTTATAGGCAAATGGTCACAACTAGAGACCATACTCGTAAGTGAAATAAATCAGACCTGCATGTGCAAGCACCACATTGTCTCACTAGTGTAAAACCTGAAAAGTTAATATAAACTCGGAGTTATGATAGACACTGTGAAGCAAGAGAAAAATGCTCAAGGGTAAAGGACAACTGAGATGTGGGAAAAGAGAAGGGATAGAAGGGGAAATTTGTATGTATGTATGTACAGGGCAGTTAACATAGTTGAACTACTGTCTTCTCTTTCTTTGATGAAAGAAACAGTTAATGATCCCTTGATTGATCAGTATTGGATGTCTCTTATCTATTTTCATGAGAACCCACTTTGAAGATATCAATATGTAATACAACAAGCATTGTTAATTTCCTACCACTTTGTTTGTAACTCTGTATTGCTTGTATTGTTCTTTTGCTATTTTGTAAATGGTTGTCTGTTTGTTAACGTTTTCCTCCTTTTATTTTTAAAATAAAGAAAAATGTGTTTGTTTTACTACTTTATAGGTGCTAATAGAAAATGAGAGCAAATAGTATTTTTTAAATTTCAGAAATCTAACAAGAAGTCCAGAATGCTTTCTTGATTGATTTTCCCTGTCCTTTACAATTACAAAGACTTATAGCTCTGAATTAGACAATATTGATCACTGAAGTAGTTCCAGCCAGTAGCTTTATTTACAGGAGTAGAATGCCAAACACTATTTTCATTAATGTCCACATGAGAGTCAGTTCAGCTGCACTCTTAATTCTTGAGATTTTCACATTGATCAAACAGGAAAAGAAAGGTGGGCTTATGTTTCTTCCTTAAATTCACATCACATACAGTTGTAGATATTTAAAATTCATTTAGAACTATTTTAAGCTTAATATTTTTCCAATGTGTAGCTTCGTTTTCCATAGAAATCTGATAAAATATTTTTTGAAAAAAGAAAAACAATGTCTTGGACATATATGGATAATGAGGAATTAGAAAAATAAAAATGCATAATCATTCATCACATACACATTTACTTCCAGAAAGTAAACGATTAAATAATATATATATCATAT